>NC_041383.1:195061763-195122972 GCF_002162155.2 Triticum dicoccoides
CACACACATCTTTGATTCCTTGCTCGGCAGGGTGGAGAGATAAAAAGGATATGTGGACGGAAACCATGTTGATGTTTTGGTGTCTCTAGACTCCGCAATGACATTGTATTCCACAATGTGACATCCAGGAAAAGGACCAATTGAGGCGAGTAGAATTGCTCAAGGGTGACACTTAGAAGTACACAACTACGATGCTGACGAGATCGAGCCACGGAGAGTGGTCTCTTAGGGCGTGTTTGGTTGTAGTTTGCAATAGTAGTTGCATTGCATGTCCATCTCCAGCCAGCCTGGTTGCTGAAATACAACCTCATATGCAGCAGATGCAAACTGTTCGGTTGCCTGCATCGCATCGAGAGGCACTTACCCCCCTGCTGTTTGGTTGCCCGCATTTGTGCTTAGGGTGTGAGCAGATGCAAACTTCAGTTATTTGGTTGCAAACAACGTTTGTGTTTTGCTCACCCCATTCAAATGTGGTGGCCTTACCACCACACATGATCAGCACAACAGCAAGATCAAACAAAGCAAGCAATGTAATGACAGCAAACTTAACACAGCAAACTACTTAACTAGATAATATAAGTCTAGATTAAGAGCAGGGGCATCCTCCTATTGGGGATCGTTGCAAAAATTAAAAAAATTCTACGCATCACCAAGATCAATCTATGGAGAGACTAGCAACGAGAGAGAGAGAGGGGAGTGCATCTTCATACCCTTGAAGATCGCGAAACGGAAGCGTTGCAAGAACGCGGTTGGAGGAGTCGTACACGTAGCGATTCAGATCGCGGTCGATTCCGATCTTAGCGCCGAACAACGGCACCTTCGCGTTCAATACACGTGCAGCCCGGTGACGTCTCCCGTGCCTTGATCCAGCAAGGAGGAGGGAGAGGTTGGGAAGACAACTCCAGCAGCAACACGACGGTGTGGTGGTGGTGGAGCAGCGGTTCTCCGGCAGGGCTTCGCCAAGGTCAAACGGAGGAGGAGAGGTGTTGGAGAGGGGGAGGGCTGCGCCTTGGATGAGGTGCGGCTGCCCTCCCTCCTCCCCTCTATTTATAGGGTGAAGGGGGAAGGGGGCCGGCCCCTCTAGATGAGATCTAGAGGGGCGGCGGCCAAGGGGAGGGGGCTTGCCCCCCAAGCCAAGGGGTGCGCCCCCTTTAGGCCCCCCCCCAACCCTAGGCGCATGGGCCCTAGGGGGGATGGCTCCCAGCCCACTTAGGGGCTGGTTCCCTTCCACATACAGCCCATAGGGCCCTCCGGGGCAGGTGGACCCTCCCGGTGGACCCCTGGAACCCCTTCGATGGTCCCGATACAATACCGGCAAACCCCTGAATACTTCCGGTGACCGTATGATGACTTCCCATATATAAATCTTCACCTTCGGACCATTCTGGAACTCCTCGTGACATCTGGGATCTCATCCGGGACTCCGAACAACATTCGGTAACCACATACAAACTTTCCCTATAACCCTGGCGTCATCGAACCTTAAGTGTGTAGACCCTACGGGTTCGGGAATCATGCATACATGACCGAGACATCTCTCCGGCCAATAACCAACAGCGGGATCTGGATACCCATGTTGGCTCCCACATGTTCCACGATGATCTCATCGGATGAACCACGATGCCAAGGATTCAAGCAATCCCGTATATAATTCTCTTTGTCAATCGGTACGTTACTTGCCCGAGATTCGATCGTCGGTATCCCAATACCTCGTTCAATCTCGTTACTGGCAAGTCACTTTACTCGTTCCGTAATGCATGATCCCATGACCAACTACTTAGTCACATTGAGCTCATTATGATGATGCATTACCGAGAGGGCCCAGAGATGCCTCTCCGTCATACGGAGTGACAAATCCCAGTCTCGATTCTTGCCAACCCAACAGACACTTTCGGAGATACCTGTAGTGCACCTTTATAGCCACCCAGTTACGTTGTGACGTTTGGTACACCCAAAGCATTCCTACGGTATTCGGGAGTTACACAATCTCATGGTCTAAGGAAATGATACTTGACATTAGAAAAGCTTTAGCAAACGAACTACACGATCTTGTGATATGCTTAGGATTGGGTCTTGTCCATCACATCATTCTCCTAATGATGTGATCCCGTTATCAATGAAATCCAATGTCCATAGTCAGGAAAGCATGACCATCTGTTGATCAATGGGCTAGTCAACTAGAGGCTCACTAGGGACATGTTGTGGTCTATGTATTCTCACATGTATTATGGTTTCCGGTCAATACAATTATAGCATGAACAATAGACAATTATCATGAACAAGGAAATATAATAATAACCATTTGATTATTGCCTCCAGGGCATATTTCCAACAGTCTCCCACTTGTACTAGAGTCAATAATCTAGTTTACATTTTGATGAATCGAACACCCATAGAGTTCTGGTGGTGATCATGTTTTGCTTGTGGAAGAGGTTTAGTCAACGGATCTGTGACATTCAGATCTGTATGCACTTTACAAATATCTATGTCTCCATCTTGAACATTTTCACGAATGGGGTTGAAGCGACGCTTGATGTGCCTGGTCTTCTTGTGACACCTGGGCTCCTTTGCAAGGGCAATAGCTCCAGTGTTGTCACAAAAGAGAGTCATCGGGCCCGACGCATTGGGAATAACTTCTAGGTCGGTAATGAACACCTTCATCCAGATTGCTTCATGTGTTGCCTCCTGTTGGAGATATGCCCTAGAGGCAATCATGTATAATGATATTTCTTATGTGTTTATGAATAAAGATAGTCCTTGGACATTATCAATGATGTGTATCAGCAAGTATGTGACTTGTTTGTGGGACTATGCATTGTATGATGACTGTCCTAAAAGGTCCCTAGTCGAAAGGGCTGTGTGGACGCGCAGCCGACTAGACTAGCATATGACACGGTTGATGGCTTGGTCTCACTAGACATGGAGCGTTGGATGCTAACCGGATAATATGGACTTGGAAAGGTCTGGTCGGATTTGATGTAGTCGGATCCGAGTTGAGATAAGGTCCGAGTCGGACAGACCCAACTATGAGACGCAGCGATATGTCATCTGTGAGTCTCTAGTACAACATACGTTCTATGTCCTAAGACCTGAGCTGACGCATGTACTCGGGATGGTGACAGGACTGCTTTGGGCCGACCAAACGCTACTCTGTAACTGGGTTACAAAGGTAGGTTTCAAGCTTGTCCAGACCCATGCTGCGAGACATGGTCGAGCAAGATGGGATTTGCCCCTCCGATCAGGAGAGATATACTCTGGGGCCCTCGTGTGATCCGACCAAGAGAAGCATGGCCATGCGACAAGGATTATGAGATAATCCGGATTGTGGTCGGCATCACTGGAACGAGAAAGAGGTTGGGCTAGCACAAGGATGGCAGTCTCGCCTTGAGCCCGACAATATATATCATGCGGCAAAGGGAAAAGAAGTGTGACACGTTGTACAGGTTCGCCTAACCAGCTTCATAGTCTGCTTGGTGGTCGGCATGCCTTGCTAGAGGCCGCTACCAACCGTGCAGGTCGGAGGTGATCCGAACTGTGACCAAGCCGACTTGAACCTAAGGGGTCGCACACTTAAGGGAAGGAACCTACGAGGTCGGATCCGAGGACACTGGTCGGGTGTGGTCCGAGCTGTATTCGGATTGTGGCTGAGTAGACTTGTGGGCTTTAGGGTCCGTGCGAGGCCCAAGTGTTGAGCCCGCAATGGACGCCTATATAAAGTGGAGGTGTGGCACACTCATGGGATTGATCGCTTCGGTGCTGCGACTAGGGTTTGCATGTGTTGCGAATAGCCACCTCCGCTAGCCGCTGACTGTGTGATCGGACCTAGCAGTCCGCCGCATGATGTTCCTCCTGCACACGCGGATACCGTTAGAGGCGGTGCACTTGCGCCGCTCCGGTGGACTTGTATGTGGGATCGGACGACCGGCTATTCGAGGGAGATCGGACGAGGAGGAGACGATCCACGTGGACGCGCTGCCCCAACTCTTCTTCCGTTACATGGCACTGCGCGTCTAGTGGTAATGATCTATGATCCATCTCCCTTAGCATGTTCTTGGTTGTTCTGCGCGTAGGAAATCTTAATTTGCAGTCGACGCACCCTACTGTAGAACCCAACAGTGGTATCAGAGCCTCTGCTATAGGATTTGGATTCAGATCGTATGCATATTAGATATGTGGAGGCAGCAGATGAGATCTGTTGTCGTTGATGAGATAGGCTATGTGCATGGTTGATGTGATCAACTGCACATGGGGATCGTTGAGGCTATGTTTTCTGTCAATCGGGATCGATGAGGTCGTGACACGATCTACCCCTACCGGTCAGTTATCCGCCATCGGGGTTAACAGTGAAACGTAAATCCGAATCAGATTCGCGATGATCGATGAGATCGGTCAGATCAGAAAATTCGGCGTGATTGGAGTTCAGATGTGATCTGTGATTTTCGAAAACGTAGCGCCGTGTATTTCGTACCCGACACACAAACCAGTAGAATGTGATTCTATGCATAACTTTGTTCTGCAGGTTTGATGTGAATAGTATGGCTCATGTGTATGTGATGCATGTGTGTAATTTATACGTGGCCTGCGTGTCATGTTTGTCAGCCGGCAGGAGCCAAAGTGCTGTCATTATATTGTACAATGACCTGTGTGTCGACTTGTGACTCTATGTAAAATTCATTACTAGTTGTAGTAGTTGGATAATAGAGATCAGGTTGGTGGCTTGGCGTCCCGGCGTGACAAACAAGATGGAGTTCATAGATGGTCATCGGAGTCGGAGCCAGCCTAGAAGAACGTCCATGAAGGAGCCATACTATTTCACAATATGTGTTATATTTGTGATTGTTATGCTTCTTTGTTTCTATGCATGTTAGAATGGTAGAATGATCCCTCATGAATATCAAGCAAATTTCCATCCCCAATGTTGCACCTTCGCACGTCAAGTACGTCTAGTAGTGGGCTCATAAAATTGAGGTGCTGCTGGATGTCCTTGAACTGAAGGGTTCGTGTCGGACATGGACATGCACTGCATCAAGTTAACTTGACAAGGCTATCAAAACGGTTTTGGGCCTTGTGGCAAAGAAGGTTGGGGCCGGGGTATGAGATACCTTCCTGACCCACAGGAGTCGTATAGAGATATGATTAGCAAGGAGTTGCTTACCGAATAGGCATGTTGTCTAGTAGTGATGCTGAAGCTCACTAGTCGCATGTGCTAGTCGGATCCTGAATCACTGAGAGTTTGCGGAGGGATGCCAACTTCAGTGGGAGTATTTCTTTTTAGGCTAGAATGACTCTACATAAACACATTGCTTAGTGATTGCATATTTTCTATTGTAGATCAATGGCACCACCTGCTCAACCCAACTTTGCATTGAAATCAATTATGGAAAAGGATAAACTGAATGGAACAAACTTTACCACCTGGTATAGAAATCTGAGAATTGTTCTCAAGCACGATAAAAAGGAACATGTTCTACAGGATCCACTTCCAGAGGAACCTGCCGATAATGCTAATGCCACAACTAAGAATGCCTATCAGAAACTCATTAATGAATCAACGGAGATCAGCTGTCTGATGCTGGCTTGTATGGAGCCCGATTTGCAACAGCATTTCAAAATTGTTGAGGCTTACGATATGATCGAGAGTCTCAAGAGCATGTTTCAGACACAGGCTAGGACCGAAAGGTTCAACGTCTAGCGATCCTTGATGGATTGCAAGCTGAAGGAAGGTGATCCACTGAGCCCACATGTGATCAAGATGATCGGATATGTGCAAGCTTTGGATCGGTTGGGCTTCCCGCTCTTGGATGAGATGGCTACTGATGCAATTCTGGGTTCTCTTCCGCCCAGCTATGGGACGTTCATCTCGAACTATCATATGCATGGCATGGATAAAAGCTCACTGAATTGCATGGGATGCTCAAAGTGGCAGAGCAGGATATTAAGAAAGGCATGCATCAAGTGTTGATGGTGCAGACATCGGCTAAGTTCAAGAAGAGTTGGTCCAAGAAAAGGGCTAAGGCAAAGGGCACGGAGATGGTAACCTCCGCCGCTGCGCCGAAGTCTGGACATGACTCGAAGACCGTTTGCTATCACTGCAAGGAGACCGGTCACTAGAAGAGGAACTGTAGCAAGTGGCTTGCAGAGCATGGCAAGAAGGTCGGGAATGCTGCTTCAGGCAAAGGTACACTTGTTGCATATGTTATAGACATTTACCTTGCTGACATACCTAGTAGCTCTTGGGTATTTGATATCCGATCGGTTGTTCACATTTGCAACTCGATGCAGGGGCTGGTAAGAACTAGGCGTGTGGCACAAGGGGAGATTGACATCAGGGTCAGCAACAAAGCAAGAGTTACTGTGTTGGAGGTCGGCACGATGCAGCTCCAGCTTCCTTCCGGATTCATTATGGAATTGAATAATTGTTATTACATTCCTACACTTAGTCGGAACATTATTTCTGCCTCATGTTTGATGAGTCAAGGTTATGAAATCAATTTAAAGGACAATGGTTGTTCGATATTTTTGAATGGTATGTTCCACGGCTATGCACCCATTATTGATGGGCTATTTATATTGAATCTAGAACAGGAACCGGTCTATAACGTAAATGTCAAGAGGCATAAGCCTAATGAGATAAATCCAACATACTTCTAGCATTGCCGGCTTGGACACATTAGTCTGAAACGCATGAAGAAGCTCCATGATGATGGGCTCCTAACTTCGTCCGACTTTGGGTCGTTCGAGACATGTGAATCATGCTTGCTCGGCAAGATGACTAAGTCTCCTTTCGCAAAGAGTTGCGAGAGGGCGTCCGAGCTGTTGGAACTTATACATAGTGATGTGTGTGGTCCAATGAGCACAACTGCCAGAGGTGGCTATCAGTATTTCGTGACTTTTACCGACGACTTGAGTAGATATGGATATATCTATTTAATGAGGCACAAGTCGGAGACTTTTGAAAAGTTCAAAGAGTTTCAGAACAAGGTTGAGAATCAGCTCGGCAAGACTATAAAGCTTCTGCGATCTGATCGTGGAGGCGAGTACATGAGCTAGGAGTTTGATGATCATCTGAAAAGTTGAGGTATAGTACCTCAGCTCACACCTCCGAGTACGCGACAGAGAAACGGCGTGTCAGAACGGAGGAATAGGACCTTGTTGGACATGGTCCGGTCTATGATGAGCAAATCGGATTTACCCTTGTCATTCTGGGGATACGCTCTAGAAACTGCAGCTTTCACACTTAACAGGGTACCATCAAAATCCGTAGACAAGACACCACATGAGATGTGGACCGGGAAGAGTCCTAGTTTGTCTTTTCTAAATATTTGGGGTTGTGAAGCATTTGTCAAGCGACTTATGTCAGACAAGCTTACACCTAAATTGGATAAATGCATATTCGTGGGATATCCAAGGGAAACCTTGGGATATAGCTTCTACAACCGGGAAGAGAACAAAGTGTTTGTTGCTCGGAACGAGGTTTTCCTTGAGAAAGAGTTTCTCAGTCAGGAGGCTAGTGGGAGGACGGTCCGATTCGAAGAAATTCGAGGACCACTCGGGGATGGCTCGGCTAGTGACGAGATCATACCGGAGTCAGTCAGGGAACCCGTAGTGGAAGCGGCACTGGAACCACGGAGGTCGGAAAGATTGCGCAGAGTGCGTGATGTATTGTTGTTGGAAAGCGACGAGCCGGCCACGTATGCGGAAGCAATGGTGAGCCCAGATTCTAAGGCATGACTGGAGGCCATGAGATCCGAGTTAAAGTCCATGGATGAGAATCAAGTCTGGGACTTGGTTGATCCGCCGCCTGGCGTAACGGCCATTGGTTGCAAATGGGTCTTTAAGAAGAAAACCGATGTGGATGGAAATGTTCAGATCCACAAAGCTCGGCTTGTCGCTAAGGGTTATGGACAAGTTCAAGGAATTGACTACGACGAGACTTACTCGCCAGTAGCGATGCTGAAGTCGGTGAGGATCGTACTAGCTATAGATGCATATTTCGATTATGAGATATGGCAGATGGATGTCAAAACGGCTTTCCTTCATGGAAATTTAACCGAGGACGTGTATATGATACGCCCGAGGGTTTTGTCGATCCGACTAGCACTAGTAAGGTATGCAAGCTCAAGAGATCCATTTATGGGTTGAGGCAAGCATCTCGGAGCTGGAATATATGTTTTGATGAGGTCTTCACTGGTCTCGGTTTCATCAAAAGCGAAGAGGACTCTTGTTTATACAAGAAGTTAAGTGGGAGCTCGATAGTGTTTTTGATCTTGTATGTGGATGACATACTACTGACCGGAAATGATGTTTCGATGCTAAACTCGGTCAAGGAGTCATTGAATGGCAAGTTTTCGATGAAAGACCTTGGTGAGGCAGTGTATATTTTAGGCATTAAGATCTATAGAGATAGATCGAGGAGGCTACTCGGCTTAAGCCAGAGCACGTACATAGATAAAGTGTTGAAGCGGTTCAACATGAGTGAGGCGAAGAAAGGGTTCTTGCCACTCTCACATGGTATAAGGCTAAGCGAGACTCAGAGTCCTTCGACATCTGATGAGCGAAGCAGGATGAGTAGGATTCCGTATGCCTCGGCAATCAGATCCATCATGTATGCCATGATATGTACAAGGCCTGATGTTGCTTTTGCAATAAGCCTAACAAGCAGATACTAGGCCAACCCAGGTGAGAGTCACTAGGCAGCGGTAAAGACTATTTTAAAGTACCTGAAAAGGACTAAAGAGATGTTCCTAGTTTATGGAGGTGAGGAAGAGCTCGTCGTAAGGGGTTACGTTGATGCTAGTTTCCAAACCGACATAGATGATTGTCAATCACAGTCCGGATTCGTGTACGTCCTGAACGGAGGGGCAGTGCACTGGATGAGTTCCAACCAGGATACGGTGGCTGATTCTACCACAGAAGCCAAATACATTGCGGCTTGTGAAGCTGCAAAGGAAGGTGTTTGGATCCGGCATTTTCTGGATGATCTTGGTATTTTCCCAGCCTCAGTGAAACCGTTGGACCTTTATTGTGATAATTCTTGTGCCATCGCACAAGCCAAGGAGCCGAGGAATCACCACAAGGTCAGACACATAGATCGGAAATATCACCTGATACGAAAGATCGTAAAGAATGGTGATGTTGAGTTATGCAAGATTCACACGGATGCAAATGTTGCAGATCCGTTGACTAAGCCGCTTCCACAACCCAAGCATGAGGGGCACGTTAGAGCTATGGGCATTCGATGTCTATTTGATTGACTCTAGTGCAAGTGGGAGACTATTGGAGATATGCCCTAGAGGCAATCATGTATGATGATATTTCCTATGTGTTTATGAATAAAGATAGTCCTTGGACATTATCAATGATGTGTATCAGCAAGTACGTGACTTGTTTGTGGGACTATGCATTATATGATGACTGTCCTAAAAGGTCCCTAGTCAAAAGGGGTGTGTGGACGCGCAGCCGACTAGACAAGCATATGACACAGTCGATGGCTTGGTATCACTAGCCATGGAGCGTTGGATGCTAACCGGATAATATGGACTTGGAAAGGTCTGGTCGGATTCGACGTAGTCAGATCCGAGTCGAGATAAGGTCCGAGTCGGACAGACCCAACTATGAGACGCAGCGATATGCCATCTGTGAGTCTCTAGTACAACATACGTTCTATGTCCTAAGACCTGAGCTGATGCATGTACTCGGGATGGTGACAGACCTGCTTTGGGTCGACCAAACGCTACTCCGTAACTGGATAGTTACAAAGGTAGGTTTTAGGCTTGTCCAGACCCATGCTGCGAGACATGGTCGAGCAAGATGGGATTTGCCCCTCTAATCATGAGAGATATTACTTTGGGCCCCTCGTGTGATCCGACCAAGAGAAGCATGGCCATGCGACAAGGATTATGAGATAATCCGGACTATGGTCGGCATCACTGGAACGAGAAATAGGTTGGGCTAGCACAAGGATGACAGTCTCGCCTTGAGCCCGACAACATATATCATGCGGCAAAGGGAACAGAAGTGTGACATGTTGTACAGGTTCGCCTAACTAGCTTCATAGTCTGCTTGGTGGTCGGCACGCCTTGCTAGAGGCCGCTACCAACCGTGCAGGTCGGAGGTGATCCGAACTGTGACCAAGCCGACTTGAACCTAAGGGGTCGCGCACTTAAGGAAAGGAACCTACAAGGTCGGATCCGAGGACACTGGTCGGGTGTGGTCCGAGCTGTATTCGGATTGTGGCTGAGTAGACTTGTTGGCTTTAGGGTCCGTGCGAGGCCCAAGTGTTGAGCCCGCAATGGATGCCTATATAAAGTGGAGGTGCCGCACACTCATGGGGTTGATCGCTTCTGCGCTGCAACTAGGGTTTGCATGTGTTGCGAATAGCCACCTCCACTAGCCGCCGACTGTGTGATCGGACCTAGCAGTCCACTGTACGGTGTTCCTCCTGCACGCGCGGATACCGTTAGAGGCGGTGCACTTGCGCCGCTCCGGCGAACTTGTGCGTGGGATCGGATGACCGGCTGTTCGAGGGAGATCAGACGAGGAGGAGACAATCCACGCGAACGCGCTGCCCCAACTCTTCTTCCGCTGCACGGCACTGCGCGTCTAGTGGTAATGATTTGTGATCCATCTCCCGTAGCATGTTCTTGGTTGTTCTACACGTAGGAAATTTTAATTTGGAGTCGATGCACCCTACCGTAGAACCCAACACCTCCGAGGTGGCCATGTACACCGCTTCACATGTAGATCCCGCCACGACGCTTTGCTTGCAACTGCACCAGCTTACCGCCACACCATTCAAAATATACACGTATTCGGTTTGTGACTTGGAGTCATCCAGATCTGTGTCAAAGCTAGCATTCACATAACCCTTTACGACGAGCTCTTCGTCACCTCCATAAACGAGAAATATATCCTTAGTCCTTTTTAGGTACTTCAGGATATTCTTGAAGGTTGTCCAGTGTTCCATGCCGGGATTACTTTGGTACCTCCCTACCAAACTTACGGCAAGGTTTACATCAGGTCTGGTACACATCATGGCATACATAATAGACCCTATGGCTGAGGCATAGGGGATGGCACTCATCTTTTCTCTATCTTCTGCCGTGGTCGGGCTTTGAGCCGAGCTCAATTTCACACCTTGCAATACTGGCAAGAACCCCTTCTTAGACTGATCCTTATTGAACTTCTTCAATATCTTATCAAGGTATGTGCTTTGTGAAAGACCTATGAGGCCTCTCGATCTATCTCTATAGATCTTGATGCCTAATATGTAAGCAGCTTCTCCAAGGTCCTTCATTGAAAAACACTTATTCAAGTTGGCCTTTATGCTTTACAAAAGTTCTATATCATTTCCCATCAATAGTATGTCATCCACATATAATATGAGAAATTCTACAGAGCTCCCACTCACTTTCTTGTAAATGCAGGCTTCTCCATAAGTCTGCATAAACCCAAACGCTTTGATCATTTTATCAAAGCGAATGTTCCAACTCCGAGATGCTTGCACCAGCCCATAGATGGAGCGCTGGAGCTTGCATACCTTGTTAGCATTCTTAGGATCGACAAAACCTTCTGGCTGCATCATATACAATTCTTCCTTAAGGAAGCCGTTAAGGAATGCCGTTTTGACGTCCATTTGCCATATTTCATAATCATAGAATGCAGCAATTGCTAACATGATTCGGACGGACTTCAGCTTCACTACGGGTGAGAAGTTCTCATCGTAGTCAACCCCTTGAACTTGTCGATAACCCTTAGCGACAAGCCGAGCTTTATAGATGGTAACATTACCATCCGCGTCCGTCTTCTTCTTAAAGATCCATTTATTTTCTATCGCTCGCCGATCATCGGGCAAGTCTGCCAAAGTCCATACTTTGTTTTCATACATGGATCCTATCTCGAATTGCATGGCTTCAAGCCATTTGTTGGAATCTGGGCCCGCGATCGCTTCTTCATAGTTTGAAGGTTCACTGTTGTCTAACAACATGATTTCCAGGACAGGGTTGCCATGCCATTCTGGTGTGGAATGTGTCCTTGTGGACCTACGAAGTTCAGTAGCAACTTGATCCTAAGTACCTTGATCATTATCATTAACTTCCTCTCTAGCCGGTGCAGGCACCACAGAAACATCTTCCTGAGCTGCGCTACTTTCCGGTTCAAGAGGCAGTACTTCATCAAGTTCTACTTTCCTCCCACTTACTTCTTTCGAGAGAAACTCTTTCTCCAGAAAGGACCCATTCTTGGCAACATAGATCTTGCCTTCAGATCTGAGGTAGAAGGTATACCCAATGGTTTCCTTAGGGTATCCTATGAAGATGCATTTTTCCGACTTGGGTTTGATCTTTTCAGGTTGAAGTTTCATGACATAAGCATCGCATCCCCAAACTTTTAGAAACGACGGCTTAGGTTTCTTCCCAAACCATAATTCATACGGTGTCGTTGTTGGGGAACGTAGCAGAAATTCAAAAAATTTCCTACGTAACACCAAGATCTATCTATGGAGAGACCAGCAACGAGTAGAAAGGAGAGTGCATCTACATACCCTTGTAGATCGCTAAGCGGAAGCGTTCAAGTGAACGGGGTTGATGGAGTCGTACTCGTCGTGATTCAAATCACCGATGACCAAGTGCCGAACAGACGGCACCTCCGCGTTCAACACACGTACAGCCCGGTGACGTCTCCCACGCCTTGATCCAGCAAGGAGAGAGGGAGAGGTTGAGGAAGACTCCATCCAGCAGCAGCACAACGGCGTGGTGATGGTGGAGGAGCGTGGCAATCCCGCAGGGCTTCGCCAAGCACCATGGGAGAGGAGGAGGAGGGAGAGGGGCAGGGCTGCACCAACGAGAGATCAAATCGCGTGTTATGGGCAGCCCTATGCCTCAATATATATAGGGGGGAAGGGGGCTGCGCCCCCTTTAGGGTTTTCCCACCCCAAGGGGCGGCGGCCATCCTCCAGATGGCATCTGGTGCGGCGGCCAAGAGGGGGGGAGGAGTCCATCCTCCCCAAGGCACCTCGGAGGTGCCTTCCCCCTTGAGGACTCTTCCCTCTAGGGTTCCCTAGGCGCATGGGCCTCTTGGGGCTGGTGCCCTTGGCCCATGTAGGCCAAGGCGCACCCCCTACAGCCCATGTGGCCCCCCGGGGCAGGTGGCCCCACCCGGTGGGCCCCCGGGACCCTTCCTGTGGTCCCGGTACAATACCGATGACCCCGAAACTTGTCCCGATGCCCGAAACAGGACTTCCTATATATAAATCTTTACCTCCGGACCATTCCAGAACTCCTCATGACGTCCGGGATCTCATCCGGGACTCCGAACAACATTCGGTAACCACATACAAGCTTCCTTTATAACCCTAGCGTCATCGAACCTTAAGTGTGTAGACCCTACGGGTTCGGGAACCATGCAGACATGACCGAGACGTTCTCTGGTCAATAACCAACAGCGGGATCTGGATACCCATGTTGGCTCCCACATGTTCCACGATGATCTCATCGGATGAACCACGATGTCAAGGACTCAATCAATCCCGTATTCAATTCCCTTTGTCTATCGGTATGTTACTTGCCCGAGATTCGATCATCGGTATCCAATACCTTGTTCAATCTCGTTACCGGCAAGTCACTTTACTCGTTCCGTAACACATCATCCCGTGATCAACTCCTTGGTCACATTGCTCATATGATGATGTCCTACCGAGTGGGCCCAGAGATACCTCTCCGTTTACACGGAGTGACAAATCCCAGTCTCGATCCGCATAAAACAATAGATACTTTCGGAGATACCTATAGTGCACCTTTATAGTCACCCAGTTACGTTGTGATGTTTGATACACCCAAAGAACTCCTACGGTATCCAGGAGTTACACGATCTCATGGTCAAAGGAAGAGATACTTGACATTGGCAAAGCTCTAGCAAACGAACTACACAATCTTTGTGCTAGTCTTAGGATTGGGTCTTGTCCATCACATCATTCTCCTAATGATGTGATCCGTTATCAACGACATCCAATGTCCATAGCCAGGAAACCATGACTATCTGTTGATCACAACGAGCTAGTCAACTAGAGGCTCACTAGGGACATATTGTGGTCTATGTATTCACACGTGTATTACGATTTTCGGATAATACAGTTATAGCATGAATAAAGACTATTATCATGAGCAAAGAAATATAATAATAACACTTTTATTATTGCCTCTAGGGCATATTTCCAACAGTCTCCCACTTGCACTAGAGTCAATAATCTAGTTCACATCGCCATGTGATTAACACTCACAGGTCACATCGCCATGTGACTAATACCCAAGAGTTTACTAGAGTCAGTAGTCTAGTTCACATCACTATGTGATTGACACTCAATGAGTTTTATGTTTGATCATGTTGCTTGTGAGAGAGGTTTTTGGTCAACGGGTCTAAACCTTTCAGATCCGTGTGTGCTTTACAAATCTCTATGTCATCTCCTAGATGCAGCTACCACGCTCTATTTGGAGCTATTCCAAACAACTGTTCTACTTGGAGCTATTCTAAATCATTGCTCCATTTTATGTATCCGGTCTCTCTACTCAGAGCTATCCGGATAGGTGTCAAGCTTGCATCGTCGTGACCTTTACGACGAACTTTTTTTACCACCTCCATAATCGAGGAAATTCCTTAGTCCACTAGTTACTAAGGATAACTTTGACCGCTGTCCTGTGAGCCATTCTTGGATCACTCTTGTACCCCTTGACTGACTCATGGCAAGGCACACTTCAGGTGCGGTACACAGCATAGCATACTGAAGAGCCTACGTCTTAAGCATAAGGGACGACCTTCGTCCTTTCTCTCTATTCTGCCGTGGTCGAGCTTTAAGTCTTAACTTCGTACCTTACAACTCAGACAAGAACTTCTTCTTTGACTGATCCATCTTGAACACCTTCAAGATCATGTTAAGTTATGTGCTCATTTGAAAGTACCATTAAGCGTTTTGATCTATCCTTATAGATCTTGATGCTCAATGCTCAAGCAGCTTAATCCAGGCTTTTCATTGAAAAACACTTTCAAAATAACCTTATATGCTTTCCAGAAATTCTACGTCATTTCTGATCAACAATATGTCAACAACATATACTCATCAGAAATTCTATAGTGCTCCCACTCACTTCTTTGGAAATACAAGTTTCTTATAAACTTTGTATAACTCCAAAATCGTTGATCATCTCATCAAAGCGTACATTCCAACTCCGAGATGCTTACTCCAGTCCTTAAAAGGATCGCTGGAGCTAGCATACCTTTTAGCATCCTTAGGATCGACAAAAACTTTCTAATTGTATTACATACAACCTTTCCTTACGAAAACTGGTAAGGAAACTCGTTTTGACATCCGTCTGCTAGATTTCATAAATGAAGCTAATGCTAACATGATTCCGATGGACTTAAGCATCGCTACGGATGAGAAAATCTCATCGTAGTCAACTCCTTGAACTTGTGAAAAACTCTTCGCCACAAGTCGAGCTTCATGGTTGGTGACATTTCCATCCACGTCCGTCTTCTTCTTAAAAGATCCATTTATCTCAATGGATTGCCGATCAACGGGCAAGTCCATCAAAGTCCATGCTTTGTTCTGATATATGGATACTATCTCGGATTTCATGGCTTCTAACCATTTGTCGGAATTCGGGCCCACCATCGCTTCTCCATAGCTCGTAGGTTCATTGTTGTCTAGCAACATGACCTTCAAGACAGGATCACCTTACCACTCCGAAGTAGTACGTGTCCTTGTCGTCCTACGAGGTTTGGTAGTGACTTGATCCGTAGTTTCATGATCAATATCATAAGCTTCCACTTCAATTGGTGTAGGTGCCACAGGAACAACTTCCTGTGCCCTGCCACACACTAGTTGAAGAGACAGTTCAATAACCTCATCAAGTCTCCACCATCCTCCCACTCAACTCTTTCGAGAGAAACCTTTCCTCGAGAAAGGACCCGATTCAAGAAACAATTCATATTGCTTTCGGATCTGAATTAGGAGGTATACCCAACTGTTTTGGGTGTCCTATGAAGATGCATTTTGTCCGCTTTGGGTTCGAGCTTATCAAGCTGAAACTTTTTCACATAAGCGTCGCAGCCCCAAACTTTTAAGAAACGACAACTCAGGTTTCTCTAAACCATAATTCATACGGTGTCATCTCATCGGAATTACGTGGTGCCCTATTTAAAGTGAATGTGGTTGTCTCTAATGCCTAACCCATGAACAATAGTGGTAATTCGATAAGAGACATCATGGTACGCACCATATCCAATAGGGTGCAACTATGATGTTCAGACACACCATCACACTATGGTGTTCCAGGCGGTATTAATTGCGAAACAATTTCCACAATGTCTTAATTGTGTGCCAAAACTCGTAACTCAGATATTCATCTCTATGATCATATCATAGACATTTTATCCTCTTGTCACGAAGATCTTAAACTTCACTCTGAAATTACTTGATCCATTCAATAATTCAGACTTGTGTTTCATCAAGAAGATATTCTCAACATCTACTCGAATCATCTGTGAAGTAAGAACATAACGATATTCACTGCATGCCTCAGCACTCATTGGACTGCACACATCAAAATGTGTTGCTTCCAACAAGTTGCTATCTTGTTCCATTTTATTGAAACCGAGGCTTTTCAGTCATCTTGCCTATGTGGTATGATTTGCATATCTCAAGTGATTCAAAATCAAGTGAGTCCGAACGGTCCATTTGCATGGAGCTTCTTCATGCATATATACCAATAGACATGGTTCGCATGTCTCAAACTTTTCAAAAATGAGTGAGTCCAAAGATCCATCAACATGGAGCTTCTTCATGCATTTTATACCATTATGACTTACATGGCAGTGCCACAAGTAAGTGGTACTATCATTACTATCTTATATCTTTTGGCATGAAAATGTGTATCCCTACGATCAAGATTCAATAAACCATTCCTTTAGGTGCAAGAGCACTTATTTAGGTTTAATACTAATCTTGATGGTAGAGGGAGCGTGCGATGTTAGATCACATCAAACTTGGAAACACTTCCAACACATATCGTCAGCTCACCTTTAGCCAGTCTCCGTTTTATTCCGTAGCTTTTATTTCGAGTTACTAACACTTAGCAACCGAACCGGTATCTTATACCCTGGTGCTACTAGGAGTACTAGTAAAGTACACATCAACACAATGTATATCCAATATACTTCTATCGACTTTGCCAGCCTTCTCATCTACCAAGTATCTAGGGTAATTCTGCTCCAGTGGTTGTTCCCTTTATTACAGAAGCACTTAGTCTCGGGTTTGGGTTCAACCTTGGGTTTCTTCACTAGTGCAGCAGCCGATTTGCCGTTTCATGAAGTATCCCTTCTTGCCCTTGCCCTTCTTGAAACTAGTGGTTTCACCAACCATCAACAATTGATGCTCCTTCTTGATTTCTACTTTCGCGGTGTCAAACATCGCGAATACCTCAAGGATCATCATATCTATCCCTGATATGTTATAGTTCATCACGAAGCTCTAGCAGCTTGGCGGCAATGACTTTGGAGAAACATCACTATCTCATTTGGAAGATCAACTCCCACTTGATTCAAGTGATTGTTGCACTCAGACAATCTGAGCACAAGCTCAACGATTGAGCTTTTCTCCCTTAGTTTGTAGGCTAAGAAAATTGTCGGAGGTCTTATACCTCTTGACGTGGGCACGAGCCTGAAATCCCAATTTCAGCCCTCGAAACATCTCATATGTTCCGCGACATTTCGAAAACGTCTTTGGTGCCTCTACTTAAACCATTTAACTGAACTATCACGTAGTTATCAAAACGTGTATGTTCGATGTTCGAAACATCCACAAACGACGTTTGGGGTTCAGCACACTGAGCAGTGCATTAAGGACATAAGCGTTCTAGTGTCCGCATAATCGCTACTGTCAACTTTCAACTATATTTTCTCTAGGAACATATCTAAAACAGTAGAACTAAAGCGCGAGCTACGACATAATTTGCAAAAGGTCTTTTGACTATGTTCAGGATAATTAAGTCCATCTTATGAACTCCCACTCAGATAGACATCCCTCTAGTCATCTAAGTGATTACATGATCCGAGTCAACTAGGCCGTGTCCGATCATCACGTGAGACGGACTAGTTAACGTCGGTGAACATCTTCATGTTGATCGTATCTGCTATACGACTCATGCTCGACCTTTCGGTCTCCGTGTTCCGAGGCCATGTCTGCACATGCTAGGCTCGTCAAGTTAACCCTAAGTGTTTTCGCTGTGTAAAACTGTCTTACACCCGTTGTATGTGAACGTAAGAATCCATCACACCCGATCATCACGTGGTGCTTAGAAGCGACGAACTGTAGCAACGGTGCACAGTTAGGGGAGAACACTTCTTGAAATTTTGTAAGGGATCATCTTATTTACTACCGTCGTCCTAAGCAAACAAGATGCATAAACATGATAAACATCACATGCAATCAAATAGTGACATGATATGGCCAATATCATTTTGCTCCTTTTGATCTTCATCTTCGGGGCTCCATGATCATCATCGTCACCGGCACGACACCATGATCTCCATCATCGTGTCTTCATGAAGTTGTCACGCCAACGGCTACTTCTACTTCTATGACTAACGCGTTTAGCAATAAAGTAAAGTAGTTTACATGGCGTTCTTCAATGACACGCAGGTCATACAATAAATAAAGACAACTCCTATGGCTCCTGCCGGTTGTCATACTCATCGACATGCAAGTCGTGAATCCTATTACAAGAACATGATCAATCTCATACATCACATATCATTCATCACATTCTTCTTGGCCATATCACATCACATAGCATACCCTGCAAAAACAAGTTAGACGTCCTCTAATTGTTGTTGCATGTTTTACGTGGCTGCTATGGGTTTCTAGCAAGAACGTTTCTTACCTACGCAAGACCACAACGTGATATGCCAATTGCTATTTACCCTTCATAAGGACCCTTTTCATCGAATCCGTTCCGACTAAAGTGGGAGAGACTGGCACCCGCTAGCCACCTTATGCACCAAGTGCATGTCAATCGGTGGAACCTGTCTCACGTAAGAGTACGTGTAAGGTCGGTCCGGGCCGCTTCATCCCACAATACCGTCGAAACAAGATTGGACTAGTAACGGTAAGCATATTGAACAACATCAACGACCACAACTACTTTGTGTTCTACTCGTGCGAAGAATCTACGCAATAGACCTAGCTCATGATGCCACTGTTGGGGAACGTAGCAGAAATTCAAAAATTTTCCTACGTAACACCAAGATCTATCTATGGAGAGACCAGCAACGAGTAGAAAGGAGAGTGCATCTACATACCCTTGTAGATCGCTAAGCGTAAGCGTTCAAGTGAACGGGGTTGATGGAGTCGTACTCGTCGTGACTCAAATCACCGATGACCAAGTGCCGAACGGACGGCACCTCCGCGTTCAACACACGTACAGCCCGGTGACGTCTCCCACGCCTTGATCCAGCAAGGAGAGAGGGAGAGGTTGAGGAAGACTCCATCCAGCAGCAGCACAACGGCGTGGTGATGGTGGAGGAGCGTGGCAATCCCGCAGGGCTTCGCCAAGCACCATGGGAGAGGAGGAGGAGGGAGAGGGGCAGGGCTGCACCAACGAGATATCAAATCGCGTGTTATGGGCAGCCCTATGCCTCAATATATATAGGGGGGAAGGGGGCTGCGCCCCCTTTAGGGTTTTCCCACCCCAAGGGGCGGCGGCCATCCTCCAGATGGCATCTGGTGCGGCGGCCAAGAGGGGGGGGGAGGAGTCCATCCTCCCCAAGGCACCTCGGAGGTGCCTTCCCCCTTGAGGACTCTTCCCTCTAGGGTTCCCTAGGCGCATGGGCCTCTTGGGGCTGGAGCCCTTGGCCCATGTAGGCCAAGGCGCACCCCCTACAGCCCATGTGGCCCCCCGGGGCAGGTGGCCCCACCCGGTGGGCCCCCGGGACCCTTCCGGTGGTCCCGGTACAATACCGATGACCCCGAAACTTGTCCCGATGCCCGAAACAGGACTTCCTATATATAAATCTTTACCTCCGGACCATTCCGGAACTCCTCGTGACGTCCGGGATCTCATCCGGGACTCCGAACAACATTCGGTAACCACATACAAGCTTCCTTTATAACCCTAGCGTCATCGAACCTTAAGTGTGTAGACCCTACGGGTTCGGGAACCATGCAGACATGACCGAGACGTTCTCTGGTCAATAACCAACAGCGGGATCTTGATACCCATGTTGGCTCCCACATGTTCCACGATGATCTCATCGGATGAACCACGATGTCAAGGACTCAATCAATCCCGTATTCAATTCCCTTTGTCTATCGGTATGTTACTTGCCCGAGATTCGATCGTCGGTATCCAATACCTTGTTCAATCTCGTTACCGGCAAGTCACTTTACTCGTTCCGTAACACATCATCCCGTGATCAACTCCTTGGTCACATTGCGCATATGATGATGTCCTACCGAGTGGGCCCAGAGATACCTCTCCGTTTACACGGAGTGACAAATCCCAGTCTCGATCCGCATAAAACAATAGATACTTTCGGAGATACCTGTAGTGCACCTTTATAGTCACCCAGTTACGTTGTGACGTTTGATACACCCAAAGCACTCCTACGGTATCCAGGAGTTACACGATCTCATGGTCAAAGGAAGAGATACTTGACATTGGCAAAGCTCTAGCAAACGAACTACACGATCTTTGTGCTAGTCTTAGGATTGGGTCTTGTCCATCACATCATTCTCCTAATGATGTGATCCCGTTATCAACGACATCCAATGTCCATAGCCAGGAAACCATGACTATCTGTTGATCACAACGAGCTAGTCAACTAGAGGCTCACTAGGGACATATTGTGGTCTATGTATTCACACGTGTATTACGATTTCCGGATAATACAGTTATAGCATGAATAAAGACTATTATCATGAACAAAGAAATATAATAATAACACTTTTATTATTGCCTCTAGGGCATATTTCCAACAGTCGTCTCAACGGATTTAGACGGTGCCCTATTTAAAGTGAATGTAGCTGTCTCTAAAGTGTATCCCCAAAATGATAGCGGTAAATCAATGAGAGACATCATAGATGGCACCATATCCAATAGAGTGCGATTACGACGTTCGGACACACCGTTACGCTGAGGTGTTCCAGGCAGCGTGAGTTGTGAAACAATTCCACATTTCCTTAAGTGCATACCAAATTCGTGACTCAAATATTCTTCCCCACGATCTGATCGTAAGAACTTTATTTTTCTGTCATGTTGATTCTCTACCTCCCTCTAAAATTCCTTGAACTTTTCAAAGGTCTCAGACTTGTGTTTCATTAAGTAGACATACCCATATCTACTTAAGTCATCAGTGAGGGTGAGAACATAACGATAGCCACCGCGAGCCTCAACGCTCATTGGACCGCACACATCAGTATGTATGATTTCCAACAAGTTGGTTGCTCGCTCCATTGTTCCAGAGAACGGAGTCTTGGTCATCTTGCCCATGAGGCATGGTTCACATGTGTCAAATGATTCATAATCAAGAGACTCCAAAAGTCCATCTGCATGGAGCTTCTTCATGTGTTTGACACCAACGTGACCAAGGCGGCAGTGCCACAAGTATGTGGGACTATAATTATCAACCTTACATCTTTTGGTATTCACACTATGATTATGTGTAGCATCACGTTCGAGATTCAATAAGAATAAATCATTGACCAGCGGGGCATGACCATAAAACATATCTCTCATATAAATAGAAGAACCATTATTCTCGGATTTAAATGAATGGCCATATCGCATTAAATGAGATCCAGATACAATGTTCATGCTCAAAGCTGGCACTAAATAACAATTATTGAGGTTTAAAACTAATCCCGTAGGTAAATGTAGAGGTAGCGTGCCGACGGCGATTACATCGACCTTGGAACCACTCCCGACGCGCATCATCACCTCGTCCTTCGCTAGTCTCCGCTTATTCCGCAGCTCTTGTTTTGAGTTACAAATATGAGGAACCGCACTGGTATCAAATACCCAGGAGCTACTACGAGTACTGGTAAGGTACACATCAATAACATGTATATCACATATACCTTTGGTGTTGCCGGCCTTCTTGTCCGCTAAGTACTTGGGGCAGTTCCGCTTCCAGTGACCGTTTCCCTTGCAATAAAAGCACTCAGTCTCAGGTTTGGGTCCATGCTTTGGCTTCTTCCCGGCAACTGGCTTACCGGGCGCGGCAACTCCCTTGCCGTCCTTCTTGAAGTTCTTCTTACCCTTGCCTTTCTTGAAACTAGTGGTTTTATTGACCATCAACACTTGATGTTCCTTTTTTAATCTCCACCTCCGCTGATTTCAGCATTGAAAATACCTCAGGAATGGTTTTCACCATCCCCTGCATATTGAAATTCATCACAAAGCTCTTGTAGCTAGGTGGAAGCGGCTGAAGGATACTGTGAATGACCGCGTCATTCGGGAGATTAACTCCCAGCTGAGACAAGCGGTTGTGCAACCCAGACATTTTGAGTATGTGCTCGCTGACAGAACTATTCTCCTCCATCTTACAACTGTAGAACTTGTCGGAGACTTCATATCTCTCGACTCGGGCATGAGCTTGGAAAACCATTTTTAGCTCTTGGAACATCTCATATGCTCTGTGCTGCTCAAAATGCTTTTGGAGCCCCGATTCTAAGCTGTAAAGCATGCCGCACTGAACCAGGGAGTAATCATCACTACGTGACTACCAGGCGTTCATAACGTCTTGAGTTGCTGGGAAAACAGGTGCTTCACCTAGCGGTGCATCAAGGACATATGCTTTCTTGGCAGCTATGAGGATAATCCTCAAGTTCCGGACCCAGTCCGTATAGTTGCTACCATCGTCTTTCAGCTTGGTTTTCTCTAGGAACGTGTTGAAGTTTAGGGCAACATTAGCGTGGGCTATTTGATCTACAAGACATATTGCAAAGATTTTAGACTAAGTTCATGATAATTAAGTTCATCTAATCAAATTAATTAATAAACTCCCACTCAGATAGACATCCCTCTATTCATCTAAGTGATACATGATCCGAGTCAACTAGGCCGTGTCCGATCATCATGTGAGACGGACTAGTCATCATCGGTGAACATCTTCATGTTGATCGTATCTTCTATACGACTCATGTACGACCTTTCGGTCTCTTGTGTTCCGAGGCCATGTCTGTACATGCTAGGCTCGTCAAGTCAACCTAAGTGTTTTGCATGTGTAAATCTGGCTTACACCCGTTGTATGCGAACGTTAGAATCTATCACACCCGATCATCACGTGGTGCTTCAAAACAACGAACTTTCGCAATGGTGCACAATTAGGGGGAACAGTTTCTTGAAATTTTATGAGGGATCATCTTATTTATGCTACCGTCGTTCTAAGCAAATAAGATATAAAAACATGATAAACATCACATGCAATCAAATAGTGACATGATATGGCCAATATCAGCTTGCTCCTTTTGATCTCCATCTTCGGGGCGCCATGATCATCATCGTCACCGGCATGACACCATGATCTCCATCATCGCATCTTCATGAAGTTGTCTCGCCAACTATTACTTCTACTACTATGGCTAACGGTTTAGAAATAAAGTAAAGTAATTACATGGCGTTATTCAATGACACACAGGTCATACAATAAATTAAGACAACTCCTATGGCTCCTACCGGTTATCATACTCATCGACATGCAAGTCATGATTCCTATTACAAGAACATGATCAATCTCATACATCACATATATATCATTCATCACATCCTTTTGGCCATATCACATCACACGACATATGCTGCAAGAACAAGTTAGACGTCCTCTAATTGTTGTTGCAAGTTTTTACATGGCTGCTATAGGTTTCTAGTAAGAACGTTTCTTACATACGCCAAAACCACAACGTGATATGCCAACTACTATTTACCCTTCATAAGGACCCTTTTCATCGAATCCGATCCGACTAAAGTGGGAGAGACAGACACCCGCTAGCCACCTTATGCAACTAGTGCATGTCAGTCGGTGGAACCTGTCTCACGTAAGCGTACGTGTAAGGCCAGTCCGGGCCGCTTCATCCCATGATGCCGCCGAATCAAGATAAGACTAGTAACGACAAGTAAATTGAAAAAATCGATGCCCACAACAACTTGTGTTCTACTCGTGCATAGAAACTACGCATAGACCTAGCTCATGATGCCACTGTTGGGGATCGTTGCAGAAATTAAAAAATTCTACGCATCACCAAGATCAATCTATGGAGAGACTAGCAACGAGAGAGAGGGGAGTGCATCTTCATACCCTTGAAGCTCGCGAAACAGAAGCGTTGCAAGAACGCGGTTGGAGGAGTCCTACACGTAGCGATTCAGATCACGGTCGATTCCGATCTTAGCGTCGAACAATGGCGCCTCCGCGTTCAACACACGTGCAGCCCGGTGACGTCTCCCAAGCCTTGATCCAGCAAGGAGGAGGGAGAGGTTGGGAAGACAACTCCAACAGCAGCACGACGGCATGGTGGTGGTGGAGCAGCGATTCTCCAGTAGGGCTTCGCCAAGCTCAAACGGAGGAGGAAGGTGTTGGAGAGGGGGAGGGTTGCGCCTTGGATGAGGTGCGGCTTCCCTCCCTCCTCCCCTCTATTTATAGGGTGAAGGAGGAAGGGGGCCGGCCCCTCTAGATGAGATCTAGAGGGGGGGCGTGATGTCTACTACACAAACTTCTTCTTGTAGACGTTGTTGGGCCTCCAAGTGCAGAGATTTGTAGGACAGTAGCAAATTTCCCTCAAGTGGATGACCTAAGGTTTATCAATCCGTAGGAGGCGTAGGATGAAGATGGTCTCTCTCAAACAAGCCTGCAACCAAATAACAAAGAGTCTCTTGTGTTCCCAACACACCCAATAGAGTGGTAAATTGTATAGGTGCACTAGTTCGGCGAAGAGATGGTGATACAAGTGCAATATGGATGGTAGATATAGGTATTTGTAATCTGAAAATATAAAAACAGCAAGGTAACAAGTGGTAAAAGTGAGCATAAACGGTATTGCAATGGTAGGAAACAAGGCATAGGGTTCATACTTTCACTAGTGCAAGTTCTCTCAAAAATAATAACATAATTCGATCATATAACTATCCCTCAACATGCAACAAAGAGTCACTCCAAAGCCACTAATAGCGGAGAACAAACGAAGAGATTATGGTAGGGTACGAAAGCACCTCAAAGTTATCCTTTCTGTTCTATCTATTCAAGAGTCCGTAGTAAAATACCATGAAGCTATTCTTTCCGTTCAATCTATCATAGAGTTCATACTAGAATAACACCTTAAGACACAAATCAACCAAAACCCTAATGTCACCTAGATACTCCATTGTCACCTCAAGTATCCGTGGCATGATTATATGATATGCATCATAGAATCTCAGATTCATCTATTCAACCAACACAAAGTACTTCAAAGAGTGCCCCAAAGTTTCTACCGGAGAGTCAAGACGAAAACGTGTGCCAACCCCTATGCATAGGTTCATGGGCGGAACCCGCAAGTTTATCACAAAAACATACATCAAGTGGATCACGTGATATCCCATTGTCACCACAGATAAGCACGACAAGACATACATCAAGTGTTCTCAAATCCTTAAAGACTCAATCCGATAAGATAACTTCAAAGGGGAAACTCAATTCATCACAAGAGAGTAGAGGAGGAGAAACATCATAAGATCCAACTATAATAGCAAAGCTCGTGAAACATTAAGATCGTGCCATAGAGAGAACACGAGAGAGAGAGAGAGAGAGAGATCAAACACATAGCTACTGGTACATACCCTCAGCCCCGAGGGTGAACTACTCCCTCCTCGTCATGGATAGCGTCGGGATGATGAAGATGGCCACCGCTGAGGGATTCCCCCTCCGGCAGGGTGCAGGAACGGGCTCCCAAGAGGTTTTTGGTGGCTACACAGGCTTGCAGCGGCGGAACTCCCGATCTATCTTGTCCTTCGATGGTTTTAGGGTATATGGGAATATATAGGCGAAAGAAGTCGGTTGGGGGAGCCACGAGGGGCCCACGAGAGTGGAGGGCGCGCCCAGGGGGGTGGGCGCGCCCCCTATCTCTTGGCCTCCTTGAAGCTTCCCTAGCTTGCACTCCAAGTTCCCTAGATTGCTTTTGTTCCAAAAATAACTTTTCTGAAGGTTTCATTCCGTTTGGACTCTGTTTGATATTCCTTTTCTTCGAAACACTGAAATAGGCAAGAAAACAACAATATGTGATGGGCCTCCGGTTAATAGGTTAGTCCCAAAAATAATATAAAAGTGCTTAGTAAAGCCCATAAACATCCAAAATAGACAAGATAATAGCATGAATGCTTCATAAATTATAGATACGTTGGAGACGTATCAGCATCCCCAAGATTAATTCCTGCTCGTCCTCGAGTAGGTAAATGATAAAAGAAAGAATTTATGAAGTGTGAATGCTAGCAGGTGCACAAGTTTGATCAACGATAATTTCAATCACCTTTTCTAGCATGATTATATGTCATAACAGTAGTTGATCTCATAAAACTTCTCAAGATCAAGTAACAAGCTATTCACATGTTAAAGCATAGACCATAAACTTTCTTGAAAACTAGCAAACTTCATTCTTAGTCATCAAACAATTACAATTTATCTTATTTTCAGGAAGGGTCTATGTCAGAGCTTTGATTTAGCAAACTCCACATATTCAACTATCATATAGTCTTCTACAATTGCTAACACTCACGCAATACTTATGGTTATGGAGTTTTAATTGGACACTAAGAAAGATAGGGGCTTATAGTGTTGCCTCCCAACGTATTCACCTTTGGGTGATGTTAACAATAATAGTTCATACTAACTTACATCCAATTGGATATATATATATATATATATATATATATATATATATATCAGGGTCTTTCCAACACGAGGTGCTTGCCAAAGGATAAAATGAAAAAGGGAAAGGTGAAGATCACCTTGACTCTTGCATAAAGTAAAAGATAGGCCCTTCGCAGAGGGAAGCAGAGGTTGTCATGTGCTTTTAGGGTTGGATGCACAAAATCTTAATGCAAAAGAACGTCACTTTATATTGCCACTTGTGATATGAACCTTTATTATGCAGTCTGTCACTTTTATTACTTCCATATCACACGATCGTATAAAGCTTATTTTCTCCGCACTAATAAGTCAAACATATTTAGAGAGCAATTTTTATTGCTTGCAACATGACAACTTACTTGAAGGATCTTAATCAATCCATAGGTAGGTATGGTGGACTCTCATGGCAAAAACTGGGTTTAAGGATATTTGGAAGCACAAGTAGTATCTCTAGTTGGTGCAAGGAATTTTGGCTAGCATGAGGGGGAAAGGCAAGCTCAACATGTTTGAATGATCCATGACAATATACTTTAACTGAGATGTGAGAAAACATAACCCATTACGTTGGCTTCCTTGTCCAACATCAACTCTTTAGCATGTCATACTTAATGAGTGTTCACAATTATAAAAGATGTCTAAGATAGTATATTTATATGTGAAATCTCTCTTCCTTCAATATTCTTTCATGAATTGTTCAAATGACCAATACAATGCTTGCTGACCTTCAATAAATTTACAACCTCTACTTCTTAGATGTGAAGTCATTACTACCCATGGGAAAAGCAAATGAGACATATATAATTTCAGATTTATGACATTCAACTCATTCAACCATTTACTCATAGGATATAAGTGAAGCACACGAGTAAATGACAAACTACTCCAAAAAGATATAAGTGAAGATCAATGAGTAGTTAAATAATCATGTAACTATGTGAAGACTCTCTGTCAATTAATAATTTCAGATCTTGGTATTCAAACAGCAAGCAAAGCAAAATAAAATGATATTGCAAGGATAGCACAACTCATGTGAAGAAGCAAAAACTTAGGCTCAACCGATACTAACCGATAGTTGTTGAAGAAGAAAGGTGGGATGCCTACCGGGGCATCCCCAAGCTTAGATGCTTGAGACTTCTTGAAATATTATCTTGGGGTGCCTTGGGCATCCCCAAGCTTGAGCTTTTGTCTCTCCTTAATTCCTTTTATATCTCGGTTTCCTAAATCTCGAAAGCTTCATACACACCAAACTCAACAAGAACTCGTGAGATAGGTTAGTAAAAACCAATGCAAAACCTTATCATTTTCTACTGTAAAAAATCACTAAAACTATTATTCCACATTGCATACTAAATGTCTCTGCATATTTAATACCCCTATCCTCAAATAGAATCATTAAACAAGCAAACATATGCAAACATAACAACAATCTGTCAAAACAGTATAGTCTGTAAAGAATACAAGATTCATCATACTTCCCTAACTCCAAAAATTATTAGAAAAATACCTCATTGTAGAAGATTTATCATATCTCATTATGCAAAAAGTTTCAACATTATAACATTCTCTGACTTTTCTAGGGAATTTTTGCAACAGAGGTAAACTTTCTGTTTTCAAACAGCAACATGTATACTAGCAAAATAAGCATGGTAAAGGTTATCCTTGACATTTTTATTGAAAATAAAGATGCAAAACATTATTCTAAATAACAGCAAGCAAATACTAACAAAAGAAAATGACGCTCCAAGCAAAACACATATCATGTGGTGAATAAAAATATAGCTCCAAGTAAAGTTACCGATAGACGAAGACGAAAGAGGGGATGCCATCCGGGGCATCCCCAAGCTTAGGCTCTTGGTTGTCCTTGAATATTACCTTGGGGTGCCTTGGGAATCCCTAAGCTTAGGCTCTTGCCAGTCCTTATTCCATAGTCCATCGAATCTTTACCCAAAACTTGAAAACTTCACAACACAAAACTGAACAGAAAACTCGTAAGCTCCGTTAGTATAAGAAAATAAAACCACCACTTAGGTACTGTAATGAACTCATTCTAAATTCATATTGGTGTAATATCTACTGTACTCCAACTTATCTATGGTTCATACCCTTACATACTAGCCATAGATGCATCAAAATAAGCAAACAACACATAGAAAACAGAATCTGTCAAAAACAGAACAATCTGTAGTAATCTGTATCAAACGTATACTTCTGGAACTCCAAAACTCCTACCAAATTAGGAAGTCCTAAGCAATTTGTGTACAAATCCATATAAAAATAATCAGATCAGAATCACGTATCTATGAATTATCGAAACTAATTTACTGGGTGCAAAAGTTTCTGATTTTCAGCAGGATCAACACAACTATCACCGTAAGCTATCCTAAAGGTCTTACTTGGCACTTTATTGAAACAAAAGCTATAAAACATGATTACTACAGTAGCATAATCATGTGGACACACAAAAACGGTAAAGGTAAATATTGGGTTGTCTCCCAACAAGCGCTTTTCTTTAATGCCTTTCTAGCTAGGCATGATGATGACAATGATGCTCACATAAAAGATAAGAATTAAAACATAAGGGGAGCATCATGAAGCATATGACTAGCACATTTAAGTCTAACCCACTTTCTATACATAGGGATTTTGTGAGCAAACACTTATGGGAACAATAATCAACTAGCATAGGAAGGTAAAACAAGCATAGCTTCAAAATTTTCAACACATAGGAAGGAAACTTGATATTATTGCAATTCCTACAAGCATATGTTCCTCCCTCATAATAATTTTCAGTAGCATCATGAATGAATTCAACAATATAACCATCACATAAAGCATTATTTTCATGATCTACAAGCATAGAAATTTTATTACTCTCCACATAAGCAAAATTCTTCTCATGAATAGTAGTGGGAGCAAACTCAACAAAATAATTATCATGTGAGGCATAATCCAATTGAAAACTAAAATCATGATGACAAGTTTCATGGTTATCATTATTCTTAATAGCATACAAGTCATCACAATAATCATCATAGATAGCAACTTTGTTCTCATAATCAATTGGAACCTCTTCCGAAATAGTGGACTCATCACTAAATAAAGTCATGACCTCTCCAAATCCACTTTCATCAATATAATCATCATAAATAGGAGGCATGCTTTCATCATAATAAATATTCTCATCAAAACTTGGGGGACTAAACATATCATCTTCATCAAACATAGCATCCCCCAGCTTGTGGCTTTGCATATCATTAGCATCATGGGTATTCAAAGAATTCATACTAACAACATTGCAATCATGCTCATCATTCACATATTTTATGCCAAGCATTCTATGTAATTCTTCTTCTAGCACTTGAGCACAATTTTCCTTCCCATCATTTTCACGAAAGATATTAAAAACATGAAGCGTATGAGGCAAACTCAATTCCATTTTTTTGTAGTTTTCTTTTATAAACTAAGCTAGTGATAAAACAAGAAACAAAAAGATTCGATTGCAAGATCTAAAGATATACCTTCAAGCACTCACCTCCCCGGCAACGGCGCCATAAAAGAGCTTGATGTCTACTACACAACCTTCTTCGTGTAGACGTTGTTGGGCCTCCAAGTGCAGAGGTTTGTAGGACAGTAGCAAATTTCCCTCAAGTGGATGACCTAAGGTTTATCAATCCGTAGGAGGCGTAGGATGAAGATGGTATCTCTCAAACAACCCTGCAACCAAATAACAAAGAGTCTCTTGTGTCCCCAACACACCCAATACAATGGTAAATTGTATAGGTGCACTAGTTCGGCGAAGAGATGGTGATACAAGTGCAATATGGATGGTAGATATAGGTATTGTAATCTGAAAGTATAAAAACAGCAAGGTAACAAGTGGTAAAAGTGAGCGTAAATGGTATTGCAATGGTAGGAAACAAGGCATTGGGTTCATACTTTCACTAGTGCAAGTTCTCTCAACAATAATAACATAATTGGATCATATAACTATCCCTCAAGATGCAACAAAGAGTCACTCCAAAGCCACCAATAGCGGAGAACAAATGAAGAGATTATGGTAGGGTACGAAACCACCTCAAAGTTATCCTTTCTGTTCTATCTACTCAAGAGTCCCTAGTAAAATAACATGAAGCTATTCTTTCTGTTCAATCTATCATAGAGTTCATACTAGAATAACACCTTAAGACACAAATAAACCAAAACCCTAATGTCACCTAGATACTCCATTGTCACCTCAAGTATCCGTGGGCATGATTATACGATATGCATCACAGAATCTCAGATTCGTCTATTCAACCAACACAAAGTACTTCAAAGAGTGCCCCAAAGTTTCTACCAGAGAGTCAAGACGAAAACGTGTGCCAACACCTATGCATAGGTTCATGGGCGGAACCCGCAAGTTGATCACAAAAACATACATCAAGTGGATCATCTAATATCCCATTATCACCACAGATAAGAACGGCAAGACATACATCAAGTGTTCTCAAATCCTTAAAGACTCAATCCGATAAGATAACTTCAAAGGGGAAACTCAATTCAACACAAGAGAGTAGAGGGGGAGAAACATCATAAGATCCAACTATAATAGCAAAGCTCGCGATACATCAAGATCGTGCCATAGAGAGAACACGAGAGAGAGAGAGAGAGAGAGAGAGAGAGAGAGAGAGAGATCAAACACATAGCTACTGGTACATACCCTCAGCCCCTAGGGTGAACTACTCCCTTCTCATCATGGATAGCGTCGATATGATGAAGATGGCCACCGGTGAGGGATTCCCCCTCCGACAGGGTGCCGGAACGGGCTCCCGAGTGGTTTTTGGTGGCTACAGAGGCTTGCGGCGGCGGAACTCCCGATCTATCTTTGTTGGGGAACGTAGCAGAAATTCAAAATTTTCTACGCATCACCAAGATCAATCTATGGAGTAACTAGAAACGAGAGAGAGGGGAGTGCATCTTCATGCCCTTGAAGATCGCGATGCGGAAGCGTTGCAAGAACGCGGTCGGTGGAGTCGTTCACTAAGCGATTCAGATCGCGGCCGAATCCGATCTAAGCACCGAACAACGGTGCCTCCGCGTTCAACACACGTACAACCCGGGGACGTCTCCTCCTTCTTGATCCAGAAAGGGGAGAGGAGAAGTTGAGGGCAGCTCCGGCAGCACGACGGCGTGGTGGTGGAGCTTGCAGTTCTCCGGCAGAGCTTCGCCAAGCACTATTACTACGGAGGAGGTGTTAGGGAGGGAGAGGGCTGCGCCAGGGGAAGGGTGAAGCTCCCATGCGCATCCCCACTATATATAGGGGTGGAGGGGGCTGGTTTATTACCCTCCAAGTCCATTGGGGCGTTGGCAAAGGTGGGAGAAGAAATCCCATCATATCCTTCCCCACCGATTGTTATCCCCCTTTTTTAGGGATCTTGATCTTATCCCTTCGGGATATGATCTTATTCCTTCTAAGGGGGGATCTTGGTGCGCCTTGACCAGGGGTGTGGGGCCTTTCCCCCACTATCAACGTTCATGTGGGTCCCCCCATGCAGGTGGGCCCCACTCCGAAACCTTCTAGAACCTTCCCGGTACAATACCGAAAAATCCCGAACATTTTCCGGTGGCCAAAATAGGACTTCCCATATATAAATCTTTACCTCCGGACCATTCCGGAACTCCTCGTGACATCCAGGATCTCATCCGGGACTCCGAACAACATTCGGTAACTGCACACTAATTCCCATAACAACTCTAGCGTCACCGAACCTTAAGTGTGTAGACCCTACGGGTTCGGGAATCATGCAGACATGACCGAGACAGCTCTCTGGCCAATAACCAACAGTGGGATCTAGATACCCATGTTGTCTCCCACATGTTCCACAATGATCTCATTGAATGAACCACGATGTCAAGGATTCAAGCAATCCTGTATACAATTCCCTTTGTCAATCGGTACGTTACTTGCCCGAGATTCGATCGTCGGTATCCCAATACCTCGTTCAATCTCGTTACTGGCAAGTCACTTTACTCGTTCCGTAATGCATGATCCCATGACTAACTACTTAGTCACATTGAGCTCATTATGATGATGCATTACCGAGTGGGCCCAGAGATACCTCTCCGTCACACGGAGTGACAAATCCCAGTCTCGATTCGTGCCAGCCCAACAGACACTTTCGGAGATACCCGTAGTGCACCTTTATAGCCACCCAGTTACGTTGTGACGTTTGGCACACCCAAAGCATTCCTATGGTATCCGGGAGTTGCATAATCTCATGGTCTAAGGAAATGATACTTGACATTAGAAAAGCTTTTAGCAAGCGAACTACACGATCTTGTGCTATGCTTAGGATTGGGTCTTGTCCATCACATCATTCTCCTAATGATGTGATCCCGTTATCAATGACATCCAATGTCCATGGTCAGGAAACCATAACCATCTATTGATCAACGAGCTAGTCAACTAGAGGCTCACTAGGGACATGTTGTGGTCTATGTATTCACACATGTATTACGGTTTCCGGTCAATACAATTATAGCATGAACAATAGACAATTATCATGTACAAGGAAATATAATAATAACCATTTTATTATTGCCTCTAGGGCATATTTCCAACAGTCTCCCCCTTGCACTAGAGTCAATGATCTAGTTCACATCACTATGTGATCGTAATGAATCCAACACCCATGGGGTTTGATCATATCTCGCTTGTGAGAGAGGTTATTAGTCAATGGGTCTGAACCTTTCAGATCCATGTGTGCTTTACAAATCTCTACGTCATCTTGTAGATGCAGCTACCACGCACTATTTGGAACTATTCCAAATAATTGTTCTACTATATGAATCCGGTTTACTATTCAGAGTCATCCAGATTAGTGTCAACGTTTGCATCGACGTAACCCTTTACGACGAACTATTTTACCACCTCCATAATCGAGAAAAATTCCTTAGTCCACTAGTCACTAAGGATAACTTTGACCGCTGTCCTGTGATCCATTTCTGGATCACTCTTGTACCCCTTGACTGACTCATGGCAAGGCACACTTCAGGTGCAGTACACAGCATAGCATACTGTAGAGCCTATGTCTAAAGAATAGGGGACGACCTTCGTCCTTTCTCTCTCTTCAGCCGTGGTCAGGTCTTGAGTCTTACTCAATACTCACACCTTATAACACAGCCAAGAACTCCTTCTTTGCCTATCTATTTTGGACTCCTTCAAAATCTTGTCACGGTGTGTATTCATTTGAAAGTACTATCAAGTGATTTTTGATCTATCCTTATAGATCTTGATGCTCAATGTTCAAGTATCTTAATCCAGGTTTTCTATTGAAAATCAGTTTTCAAATAACCCTATATGCTTTCCAGAAATTCTACATCATTTCCGATCAACAATATGTCAACAACATATACTCATCAGAAATGCTATAGTGCTCCCACTCACTTCTTTGGAAATACAAGTTTCCAATAAACTTCATATAAACCCAAAATCTTTGATCATCTCATCAAAGCATATATTCCAACTCCGAGATGCTTACTCCAGTCCTTAGAAGGATTGCTGGAGCTTTGCATACTTGTTAGCATCTTTTAGGATTGACAAAACCTTCTGGTTGTATCACATACAACCTTTCCTCAAGAAAATCATTGAGGAAACAATGTTTTGACATCCTATATGCAAGATTTCATAAATAATGCAGGAATTGCTAATATAATTTCAACAGACTCTTAGCATCGCTACGAGTGAGAAAGTCTCATCATAGTCAACTCCTTGAACTTGTCGGAAAACATCTTAATGACAAGTCAAGCTTTCTTAATGGTGATACTTACCATCATTTTCCGTCTTCCTTTTAAAATCCATCTGTACCCAACAGCCTTACGACCATCAAGTAGTTCTTCCAAAGTCTATACTTTGGTTTCATACATGGATCCTCTCTCGGATTTTATGGCCTCGAGCCATTCGTCGGAATCCGGGCCCACCATCGCTTCTCCATAGCTCGTAGGTTCATTGTTGTCTAGCAACATGACCTTCAAGACAGGATTACCGCACCACTCTGAAGCAGTACACGTCCTTGTCGACCTACGAGGTTTGGTAGTGACTTGATCCGAAGTTTCATGATCACTATCATCAGCTTCCACTTCAACTGGCGTAGGCGCCACAAGAACAACTTCCTGTGCCCTGCTACACACTAGTTGAAGTGACGGTTAAATAACCTCATCAAGTCTCCACCATCCTCCCACTCAATTCTTTCAAGAGAAACTTTTCCTCGAGAAAGGACCCGATTCTAGAAACAATCCCTTTTGCTTCTGGATCTGAGATAGGAGGTATACCCAACTATTTTTGGGTGTCCTATGAAGATGCATTTATCCGCTTTGGGTTCGAGCTTATCAGCCTGAAACTTTTTCACATAAGCATCACAGCCCCAAACTTTATAAGAAATGACAGCTTAGGTTTCTCTAAACCATAGTTCATAAGGTGTCATCTTAATGGAATTGTGTGGTGCCCTATTAAAGTGAATGCGGTTGTGTCTAATGCCTAACCCATAAATGATAGTGTTAATTTGATAAGAGACATCATGGTATGCACCATATCCAATAGGGTGCAGTTACGATGTTCGGACACACCATCACACTATGGTGTTCTAGGCGGTGTTTGTTGTGAAACAATTTCCACAATGTCTTAATTGTGTGCCAAACTCGTAACTCAGATATTTATCTCTATGATCATATCATAGACATTTTATCCTCTTGTCACGATGATCTTCAACTTTACTCTGAAATTACTTGAACCTTTCAATAATTCAGATTTGTGTTTCATCAAGTAAATATACCCAGAATCTACTCAAATCATCTGTGAAGTAAGAGCATAACGATATTCACTGCGTGCCTCAGCACTCATTGGATTGCACACATCAAATGTATTACTTCCAACAAGTTGCTCTCTTGTTCCATCTCACTGAAAACGAGGCCTTTTAGTCATCTTGCCCATGTGGTATGATTTGCATGTCTCAAGTGATTCAAAAACAAGTGAGTCCAAACGATCCATCTGCATGGAGTTTCTTCACGCGTATATACCAATAGACATGGTTCGCATGTCTCAATCTTTTCAAAAACGAATGAGTCCAAAGATCCATCAATATGGAGCTTCTTCATGCTTTTTATACCAGTATGACTTAAGTGGCAGTGCCACAAGTATGTGGTACTATCGTTACTATCTTATATCTTTTGGCACGAACATGTGTATCACTACGATCGAGATTCAATAAACCATACATTTTAGGTGCAAGACCGTTGAAGGTATTATTCAAATAAACAAACTAGCCATTATTCTCCTTAAATGAATAACCGTATTGCGATAAACATAATCCAATCATGTTTATGCTCAACGCAAACACCAAATAACAATTATTTAGGTTTAACACCAATCTCGATGGTAGAGGGAGCAGGCGATGCTTGATCACATCAACCTTGGAAAAACTTCCAACACACATCGTCATCTCACCTTTAGCTAGTCTCTGTTTATTCCGTAGCTCTTTTATTTCGAGTTACTAACACTTAGCAACCGAATCGGTATCTTAATACCCTGGTGCTACTAGGAGTACTAGTAAAGTACACATTTAATACAATGTATATCCAATATACTTCTGTCAACCTTGCCAGCCTTCTCATCTACCAAGTATCTAGGGTAGTTCTGCTTCAGTGACCGTTCCCTCATTACAGAAGCACTTAGTCTCGGGTTTGGGTTCAACCCTGGGTTTCTTCACTAGAGCAGCAACTGATTTGTCGTCTCATGAAGTATCCCTTCTTTCCCTTGCCCTTCTTGAAACTAGTGGTTTTACTAACCATCAACAATTGATGCTCCTACTCAATTTCTACTTTCGCGGTGTCAAACATCGCGAATTGCTCAAGGATCATCATGTCTATCCCTGATATGTTATAGTTCATCACGAAGCTCTAATAGCTTGGTGGCAGTGACTATGGAGAACCATCACTATCTCATTTGGAAGATTAACTCCCACTCGATTCAAGTGATTGTAGTACTCAGACAATCTGAGCACATGCTCAATGATTGAGCTTTTCTCCCTTAGTTTGCAGGTTAAGAAACTTGTCGGAGGTCTCATACCTCTTGACGTGGGCACGAGCCTGAAATCCTAATTTCAGCTCTTGGAACATCTCATATGTTCTGCGACATTTCAAAAAATGCCTTCGCTGCCTCAATTCTAAACCGTTTAACATTACACAATGAACTATCACGTAGTCATCAAAACGTGTATGTCATATGTTCGCAACATCCACAAACGACGCTCGAGGTTCAGCACACCGAGCGGTGCATTAAGGACATAAGCCTTCTGTGCAGCAATGAGGACAATCCTCAGTATACGGACCCAGTCCGCATAATTGCTACTATCAACTTTCAACTAAAATTTTCTCTAGGAACATATCTTAAACAGTAGAACTAAAGCGCAAGCTACGACATAATTTGCAAAGTCCTTTTGACTATGTTCATGATAATTAAGTTCATATAATGAACTCCCACTCATATAGACATCCCTCTAGTCATCTAAGTGATACATGATCCAAGTCAACTAGGCTGTGTCCCGTCATCACGTGAGACGGACTAGTCATCATCGATGAACATCTCCATGTTGATCGTATCTACTATATGACTCATGTTCGACCTTTCGGTCTCTTGTGTTCCGAGGCCATGTCTGTACATGCTAGGCTCGTCAAGTCAACCTAAGTGTCTTGCGTGTGTAATACACCCATTGTATGTGAACGTTAGAATCTATCACACCTGATCATCACGTGGTGCATCGAAACAACGAACTTTCGCAACGGTGCACAGTTAGGGGGAACACTTTCTTGAAATTTTAATGAGGGATCATCTTATTTATGCTACCGTCGTTTTAAGCAAATAAGATGTAAACATGACAAACATCACATGCAAATCATAAAGTGACATGATATGGCCAATATCATCTTGCGCCTTTGATCTCCATCTTGAGGCACGACATGATCACCTCATCACCGGCATGACACCATCATCTCCATCATCGTGTCTTCATGAAGTTGTCTCGCCAACTATTACTTCTACTACTATGGCTAACGGTTTAACAATAAAGTAAAGTAACTACATGGCGTTTTCAATGACACGCAGGTCATACAATAAATTAAGACAACTTCTATGGCTCCTGCCGGTTGTAATACTCATCGACATGCAAGTCGTGATTCCTATTACAAGAACACGATCAATCTCATACATCACATATATCATTCATCACATTCTTTTGGCCATATCACATCACATAGCATACCCTGCAAAAACAAGTTAGACGTCCTCTAATTGTTCTTGCATGTTTTGCGTGGCTGCTATGGATTTCTAGCAAGAACGTTTCTTACCTACGCAAAAGCCACAATGGTGATATGACAATTGCTATTTACCCTTCATAAGGACCCTTTTCATCAAATCCGATCCGACTAAAGTGGGAGAGACTGGCACCCGCTAGCCACCTTTATGCAACAAGTGCATGTCAGTTGGTGGAACCTGTCTCACGTAAGCGTACGTGTAAGGTCGGTCCGGGCCGCTTCATCCCACGATGCCGCCGAATCAAGATAGGACTAGTAACGTTAAGCAAATTGAACAAACCAACGCCCACAACTACTTGTGTTCTACTCGTGCATAGAATCTACGCAATAGACCTAGCTCATGATGCCACTGTTGGGGAACGTAGCAGAAATTAAAAAATTTCTACGCATCACCAAGATCAATCTATGGAATAACTAGCAACGAGAGAGAGGGGAGTGCATCTTCATGCCCTTGAAGATCGCGATGCGGAAGCGTTGCAAGAACGCGGTCGGTGGAGTCGTTCACTAAGAGATTCAGATCGCGGCTGGATCCGATCTAAGCACCGAACAACGGTGCCTCCGCGTTCAACACACGTACAGCCCGGGGACGTCTCCTCCTTCTTGATCCAGCAAGGGGAGAGGAGAAGTTGAGGGACAGCTCCGGCAGCACGATGGCGTGGTGGTGGAGCTTGCAGTTCTCCGGCAGAGCTTCGCCAAGCACTACTACGGAGGAGGAGGTGTTGGGGAAGGAGAGGGTTGCGCCAAGGGAAGGGTGAAGCTCCCATGCGCCTCCCCACTATATATAGGGGTGGAGGGGCTGGTTTCTTTCCCTCCAAGTCCATTGGGGCGTTGGCAAAGGTGGGAGGAAAGAAATCCCATCATTTCCTTCCCCACCTATTGTTATCCCCCTTTTTTAGGGATCTTGATCTTATCCCTTCAGGATATGATCTTATTCCTTCTAAGGGGGGATCTTGGTGCGCCTTGACCAGGGATGTGGGGCCTTGCCCCCACTATCAACGTTCATGTGGGTCCCCCCATGCAGGTGGGCCCCACTCCAGAACCTTCTAGAACCTTCCCGGTACAATACCGAAAAATCCCGAACATTTTCCGGTGGCCAAAATAGGACTTCCCATATATAAATCTTTACCTCCGGACCATTCCGGAACTCCTCGTGACGTCCAGGATCTCATCCGGGACTCTGAACAACATTCGGTAACTGCACACTAATTCCCATAACAACTCTAGCGTCATCAAACCTTAAGTGTGTAGACCCTATGGGTTCGGGAATCATGCAGACATGACCGAGACAACTCTCTGGCCAATAACCAACAGCGGGATCTGGATACCCATGTTGGCTCCCACATGTTCCACGATGATCTCAGCGGATGAACCACGATGTCAAGGATTCAAGCAATCCCGTATACAATTCCCTTTGTCAATCGGTACGTTACTTGCCCGAGATTCGATCGTCGGTATCCCAATACCTCGTTCAATCTCGTTACCAGCAAGTCACTTTACTCGTTCCGTAATGCATGATCCCATGACTAACTACTTAGTCACATTGAGATCATTATGATGATGCATTACCGAGTGGGCCCAGAGATACCTCTTCGTCACACGGAGTGACAAATCCCAGTCTCGATTCGTGCCAACCCAACAGACACTTTGGAAGATACCCGTAGTGCACCTTTATAGCCATCCGGTTACGTTGTGACGTTAGGCACACCCAAAGCATTCCTACGGTATCCGGGAGTTGCACAATATCATGGTCTAAGGAAATGATACTTGACATTAGAAAAGCTTTTAGCAAACGAACTACACGATCTTGTGCTATGCTTAGGATTGGGTCTTGTCCATCACATCATTCTCCTAATGATGTGATCCCGTTATCAATGACATCCAATGTCCATGGTCAGGAAACCATAACCATCTATTGATCAACGAGCTAGTCAACTAGAGGCTCACTAGGGACATGTTGTGGTCTATGTATTCACACATGTATTACGGTTTCCAATTAATACAATTATAGCATGAACAATAGACAATTATCATGAACAAGGAAATATAATAATAACCATTTTATTATTGCCTCTAGGGCATATTTCCAACAATCTTGTCCTTCGATGTTTTTAGGGTATATGGGAATATATAGGCGAAAGAAGTCGGCCGGGGGAGCCACGAGGGGCCCACGAGAGTGGAGGGCACGCCAAGGGGGGTGGGTGCGCCCCCCTATCTCGTGGCCTCCTCGAAGCTTCCCTGGCTTGCACTCCAAGTTCCCTGGATTGCTTCTGTTCCAAAAAATAACTTTTCCGAAGGTTTCATTCTGTTTGGACTCCGTTTGATATTCCTTTTCTTCGAAACACTGAAATTGGTAAGAAAACAGCAATATGGGCTGGGCCTCCGGTTAATAGGTTAGTCCCAAAAATAATATAAAAGTGATTATTAAAGCCCATAAACATCCAAAATAGATAAGATAATAGCATGAATGCTTCATAAATTATAGATACGTTGGAAACGTATCAGGGCGGTGGCCATGGGGAGAGGGCTTGCCTCCCCAAGCCAAGGGGTGCGCCCCCTTTTGGGTCCCCCCCCCAACCCTAGGCACATGGGCCCTAGGAGGGATGGTGCCCAGCCCACTTAGGGGCTGGTTCCCTTCCACATACAGCCCATAGCGCCCTCCGGGGCAGGTGGACCCCCGGAACCCCTTCGGTGGTTCGAGTACAATACCAGCAAACCCCGAATACTTCCGGTGACCGTATGATGACTTCCCATATATAAATCTTCACCTCCGGACCATTCCGGAACTCCTCGTGATGTCCGGGATCTCATCCGGGACTCCGAACAACATTCGGTAACCACATACAAACTTTTCCTATAACCCTAGCATCATCGAACCTTAAGTGTGTAGAGCCTACGGGTTCGGGAATCATGCAGACATGACCGAGACAGCTCTCTGGCCAATAACCAACAGCGGGATCTAGATACCCATGTTGGCTCCCACATGTTCCACGATGATCTCATCGGATGAACCATGATGTCAAGGATTCAAGCAATCCCGTATACAATTCCCTTTGTCAATCGGTACGTTACTTGCCCGAGATTCGATCGTCGGTATCCCAATACCTCGTTCAATCTCGTTACCGGCAAGTCACTTTACTCGTTCCGTAATGCATGATCCCATGACTAACTACTTAGTCACATTGAGCTCACTATGATGATGCATTACCGAGTGGGCCCAGAGATACCTCTCCGTCACACGGAGTGACAAATCCCAGTCTCGATTCGTGCCAACCCAACAGACACTTTCGGAGATACCCGTAGTGCACCTTTATAGCCACCCAGTTACGTTGTGACGTTTGGCACACCCAAAGCATTCCTACGGTATCCGAGAGTTGCATAATCTCATGGTCTAAGGAAATGATACTTGACATTAGAAAATCTTTTAGCAAACGAACTACACGATCTTGTGCTATGCTTAGGATTGGGTCTTGTCCATCACATCATTCTCCTAATGATGTGATCCCGTTATCAATGACATCCAATGTCCATGGTCAGGAAACCATAACCATCTATTGATCAACGAGCTAGTCAACTAGAGGCTCACTAGGGACATGTTGTGGTCTATGTATTCACACATGTATTACGGTTTCCGGTCAATACAATTATAGCATGAACAATAGACAATTATCATGAACAAGGAAATATAATAATAACCATTTTATTATTGCCTCTAGGGCATATTTCCAACAGTCTCCCACTTGCACTAGAGTCAATGATCTAGTTCACATCACTATGTGATCGTAATGAATCCAACACCCATGGGGTTTGATCATATCTCGCTTGTGAGAGAGGTTATTAGTCAATGGGTCTGAACCTTTCAGATCCATGTGTGCTTTACAAATCTCTACGTCATCTTGTAGATGCAGCTACCACGCACTATTTGGAACTATTCCAAATAATTGTTCTACTATATGAATCTGGTTTACTATTCAGAGTCATCCAGATTAGTGTCAACGTTTGCATCGACGTAACCCTTTACGACGAACTATTTTACCACCTCCATAATCGAGAAAAATTCCTTAGTCTACTAGTCACTAAGGATAACTTTGACCGCTGTCCTGTGATCCATTTCTGGATCACTCTTGTACCCCTTGACTGACTCATGGCAAGGCACACTTCAGGTGCAGTACACAGCATAGCATACTGTAGAGCCTACGTCTAAAGAATAGGGGACGACCTTCGTCCTTTCTCTCTCTTCAGTCGTGGTCAGGTCTTGAGTCTTACTCAATACTCACACCTTATAACACAGCCAAGAACTCCTTCTTTGCCGATCTATTTTGAACTCCTTCAAAATCTTGTCACGGTGCGTATTCATTTGAAAGTACTATCAAGTGATTTTTGATCTATCCTTATAGATCTTGATGCTCAATGTTCAAGTATCTTAATCCAGGTTTTCCATTGAAAAACACTTTTCAAATAACCCTATATGCTTTCCAGAAATTCTACATCATTTCCGATCAACAATATGTCAACAACATATACTCATCAGAAATGCTATAGTGCTCCCACTCACTTCTTTGGAAATACAAGTTTCCAATAAACTTCATATAAACCCAAAATCTTTGATCATCTCATCAAAGCATATATTCCAACTCCAAGATGCTTAATCCAGTCCTTAGAAGGCTGGAGCTTTGCATACTTGTTAGCATCTTTTAGGATTGACAAAACCTTATGGTTGTATCACATACAACCTTTCCTCAAGAAAATCGTTGAGGAAACAATGTTCTGACATCCTATATGCAAGATTTCATAAATAATGCAGGAATTGCTAATATAATTTCAACAGACTCTTAGCATCGCTACGAGTGAGAAAGTCTCATCATAGTCAACTCCTTGAACTTGTCGGAAAACATCTTAATGACAAGTCAAGCTTTCTTAATGGTGATACTTACCATCATTTTCCGTCTTCCTTTTAAAATCCATCTGTACCCAACAGCCTTACGACCATCAAGTAGTTCTACCAAAGTCTATACTTTGGTTTCATACATGGATCCTCTCCGAATTTTATGGCCTCAAGCCATTCGTCGGAATCCCGGCCCACCATCACTTCTCCATAGCTCATAGGTTCATTGTTGTCTACCAACATGACCTTCAAGATAGGATTACCGCACCACTCTGAAGCAGTACGCGTCCTTGTCGACCTACGAGGTTTGGTAGTGACTTGATCCGAAGTTTCACGATCACTATCATCAGCTTCCACTTCAACTGGTGTAGGCGCCACAAGAACAACTTCCTGTGCCCTGCTACACACTAGTTGAAGTGACGGTTAAATAACCTCATCAAGTCTCCACCATCCTCCCACTCAATTCTTTCGAGAGAAACTTTTCTCGAGAAAGGACCCGATTCTAGAAACAATCCCTTTTGCTTCCGGATCTGAGATAGGAGGTATACCCAACTATTTTTGGGTGTCCTATAAAGATGCATTTATCCTCTTTGCGTTCGAGCTTATCAGCCTGAAACTTTTTCACATAAGCATCACAGCCCCAAACTTTATAAGAAATGACAGCTTAGGTTTCTCTAAACCATAGTTCATACGGTGTCATCTGAATGGAATTGTGTGGTGCCCTATTAAAGTGAATGCGGTTGTGTCTAATGCCTAACCCATAAATGATAGTGTTAATTCGATAAGAGACATCATGGTATGCACCATATCCAATAGGGTGCAGTTACGATGTTCGGACACACCATCACACTATGGTGTTCCAGGCGGTGTTTGTTGTGAAACAATTTCCACAATGTCTTAATTGTGTGCCAAACTCGTAACTCAGATATTTATCTCTATGATCATATCATAGACATTTTATCCTCTTGTCATGACGATCTTCAACTTTACTCTGAAATTACTTGAACCTTTCAATAATTCAGATTTATGTTTCATCAAGTAAATATACTAAGAATCTACTCAAATCATCTGTGAAGTAAGAGCATAACGATATTCACTGCGTGCCTTAGCACTCATTGGATTGCACACATCAAATGTATTACTTCCAACAAGTTGCTCTCTTGTTCCATCTCACTGAAAACGAGGCCTTTCAGTCATCTTGCCCATGTGGTATGATTTGCATGTCTCAAGTGATTCAAAAACAAGTGAATCCAAACGATCCATCTGCATGGAGTTTCTTCATGCGTATATACCAATAGACGTGGTTCGCATGTCTCAATCTTTTCAAAAACGAGTGAGTCCAAAGATCCATCAATATGGAGCTTCTTCATGCTTTTTATACCAATATGACTTAAGTGGCAGTGCCACAAGTATGTGGTACTATCATTACTATCTTATATCTTTTGGCACGAACATGTGTATCACTACGATCGAGATTCAATAAACAATACATTTTAGGTGCAAGACCGTTGAAGGTATTATTCAAATAAACAAAGTAGCCATTATTCTCCTTAAATGAATAACTGTATTGCGATAAACATAATCCAATCATGTTTATGCTCAACGCAAACACCAAATAACAATTATTTAGGTTTAACACCAATCTCGATGGTAGAGGGAGCAGGCGATGCTTGATCACATCAACCTTGGAAACACTTCCAACACACATCGTCATCTCACCTTTAGCTAGTCTCTGTTTATTCCGTAGCTCTTTTATTTCGAGTTACTAACACTTAGCAACCGAATCGGTATCTTAATACCCTGGTGCTACTAGGAGTACTAGTAAAGTACACATTTAATACAATGTATATCCAATATACTTCTGTCAACCTTGCTAGCCTTCTCATCTACCAAGTATCTAGGGTAGTTCTGCTTCAGTGACCGTTCCCTCATTACAGAAGCACTTAGTCTCGGGTTTGGGTTCAACCCTGGGTTTCTTCACTAGAGCAGCAACTGATTTGTCGTCTCATGAAGTATCCCTTCTTGCCCTTGCCCTTCTTGAAACTAGTGGTTTTACTAACCATCAACAATTGATGCTCCTACTCAATTTCTACTTTCGCGGTGTCAAACATCGCGAATTGCTCAAGGATCATCATGTCTATCCCTGATATGTTATAGTTCATCACGAAGCTCTAATAGCTTGGTGGCAGTGACTATGGAGAACCATCACTATCTCATCTGGAAGATTAACTCCCACTCGATTCAAGTGATTGTAGTACTCAGACAATCTGAGCACATGCTCAATGATTGAGATTTTCTCCCTTAGTTTGCATGTTAAGAAACTTGTCGGAGGTCTCATACCTCTTGACGTGGGCACGAGCCTGAAATCCTAATTTCAGCTCTTGGAACATCTCATATGTTCTGTGACATTTCAAAAAATGCCTTCGCTGCCTCAATTCTAAACCGTTTAACATTATGCACTGAACTATCACGTAGTCATCAAAACGTGTATGCCATATGTTCGCAACATCCACAAACGACGCTCGAGGTTCAGCACACCGAGCGGTGCATTAAGTACATAAGCCTTCTGTGCAGCAATGAGGACAATCCTCAGTATACGGACCCAGTCCGCATAATTGCTACTATCAACTTTCAACTAAAATTTTCTCTAGGAACATATCTTAAACAGTAGAACTAAAGCGCAAGCTACGACATAATTTGCAAAGTACTTTTGACTATGTTCATGATAATTAAGTTCATATAATGAACTCCCACTCATATAGACATCCCTCTAGTCATCTAAGTGATACATGATCCGAGTCAACTAGGTTGTGTCCGGTCATCACGTGAGATGGACCAGTCATCATCGATGAACATCTCCATGTTGATCGTATCTACTATACGACTCATGTTCGACCTTTCGGTCTCTTGTGTTCCGAGGCCATGTCTGTACATGCTAGGCTCGTCAAGTCAACCTAAGTGTTTTGCGTGTGTAATACACCCGTTGTATGTGAACTTTAGAATCTATCACACCCGATCATCACGTGGTGCATCGAAACAACGAACTTTCGCAACGGTGCACAGTTAGGGGGAACACTTTCTTGAAATTTTAATGAGGGATCATCTTATTTATGCTACCGTCGTTTTAAGCAAATAAGATGTAAACATGACAAACATCACATGCAAATCATAAAGTGACATGATATGGCCAATATCATCTTGCGCCTTTGATCTCCATCTTGAGGCACGACATGATCACCTTCGTCACCGGCATGACACCATGATCTCCATCATCATGATCTCCATCATCGTGTCTTCATGAAGTTGTCTCGCCAACTATTACTTCTACTACTATGGCTAATGGTTTAACAATAAAGTAAAGTAATTACATGGCGTTTTCAATGACACGCAGGTCATACAATAAATTAAGACAACTTCTATGGCTCCTGCCGGTTGTCATACTCATCGACATGCAAGTCATGATTCCTATTACAAGAACACGATCAATCTCATACATCACATATATCATTCATCACATTCTTTTGGCCATATCACATCACATAGCATACCCTGCAAAAACAAGTTAGACGTCCTCTAATTGTTCTTGCATGTTTTACGTGGCTGCTATGGATTTCTAGCAAGAACGTTTCTTACCTACGCAAAAGCCACAACGGTGATATGACAATTGCTATTTACCCTTCATAAGGACCCTTTTCATCGAATCTGATCCGACTAAAGTGGGAGAGACTGGCACCCGCTAGCCACCTTTATGCAACAAGTGCATGTCAGTTGGTGGAACCTGACTCACGTAAGCGTACGTGTAAGGTCGGTCCGGGCCGCTTCATCCCACGATGCCGCCGAATCAAGATAGGACTAGTAACGGTAAGCAAATTGAACAAACCAACGCCCACAACTACTTGTGTTCTACTCGTGCATAGTATCTACGCAATAGACCTAGCTCATGATGCCACTGTTGGGGAACGTAGCAGAAATTCAAAATTTTCTATGCATCACCAAGATCAATCTATGGAGTAACTAGCAACGAGAGAGAGGGGAGTGCATCTTCATGCCCTTGAAGATCGCGATGCGGAAGCGTTGCAAGAACGCGGTCGGTGGAGTCGTTCACTAAGCGATTCAGATCGCGGCCGAATCCGATCTAAGCACCGAACAACGGTGCCTCCGCGTTCAACACACTTACAGCCCGGGGACGTCTCCTCCTTCTTGATCCAGCAAGGGGAGAGGAGAAGTTGAGGGACAGCTCCGGCAGCACGATGGCGTGGTGGTGGAGCTTGCAGTTCTCCGGCAGAGCTTCGCCAAGCACTACGGAGGAGGAGGAGGTGTTGGGGAAGGAGAGGGCTGCGCCAGGGGAAGGGTGAAGCTCCCATGCGCCTCCCCACTATATATAGGGGTGGAGGGGCTGGTTTCTTGCCCTCCAAGTCCATTGGGGCGTTGGCAAAGGTGGGAGGAAAGAAATCCCATCATTTCCTTCCCCACCGATTGTTATCCCCCTTTTTTAGGGATCTTGATCTTATCCCTTCAGGATATGATCTTATTCCTTCTAAGGGGGGATCTTGGTGCGCCTTGACCAGGGGTGTGGGGCCTTGCCCCCACTATCAACGTTCATGTGGGTCCCCCCATGCAGGTGGGTCCCACTCCGGAACCTTCTAGAACCTTCCCGGTACAATACCAAAAAACCCGAACATTTTCCGGTGGCCAAAATAGGACTTCCCATATATAAATCTTTACCTCCGGACCATTCCGGAACTCCTCGTGACGTCCAGGATCTCATCCGGGACTCCGAACAACATTCGGTAACTGCACACTAATTCCCATAACAACTCTAGCGTCATCAAACCTTAAGTGTGTAGACCCTACGGGTTCGGGAATCATGCAGACATGACCGAGACAGCTCTCTGGCCAATAACCAACAGCGGGATCTGGATACCCATGTTGGCTCCCACATGTTCCACGATGATCTCAGCGGATGAACCACGATGTCAAGGATTCAAGCAATCCCGTATACAATTCCCTTTGTCAATCGGTACGTTACTTGCCCGAGATTCGATCATCGGTATCCCAATACCTCGTTCAATCTCGTTACCAGCAAGTCACTTTACTCGTTCCGTAATGCATGATCCCATGACTAACTACTTAGTCACATTGAGATCATTATGATGATGCATTACCGAGTGGGCCCGGAGATACCTCTCCGTCACACGGAGTGACAAATCCCAGTCTCGATTCATGCCAACCCAACAGACACTTTCAAAGATACCCGTAGTGCACCTTTATAGCCATCCGGTTACGTTGTGACGTTAGGCACACCCAAAGCATTCCTACGGTATCCAGGAGTTGCACAATATCATGGTCTAAGGAAATGATACTTGACATTAGAAAAGCTTTTAGCAAATGAACTACACGATCTTGTGCTATGCTTAGGATTGGGTCTTGTCCATCACATCATTCTCCTAATGATGTGATCCCGTTATCAATGACATCCAATGTCCATGGTCAAGAAACCATAACCATCTATTGATCAACGAGCTAGTCAACTAGAGGCTCACTAGGGACATGTTGTGGTCTATGTATTCACACATGTATTACGGTTTCCAATTAATACAATTATAGCATGAACAATAGACAATTATCATGAACAAGGAAATATAATAATAACCATTTTATTATTGCCTCTAGGGCATATTTCCAACAATCTTGTCCTTCGATGTTTTTAGGGTATATGGGAATATATAGGCGAAAGAAGTCGGGCGGGGGAGCCACGAGGGGCCCACGATAGTGGAGGGCACGCCCAGGGGGGTGGGTGCGCCCCCCTATCTCGTGGCCTCCTCGAAGCTTCCCTGGCTTGCACTCCAAGTTCCCTGGATTGCTTCTGTTCCAAAAAATAACTTTTCCGAAGGTTTCATTCTGTTTGGACTCCGTTTGATATTCCTTTTCTTCGAAACACTGAAATTGGTAAGAAAACAACAATATGGGATGGGCCTCCGGTTAATAGGTTAGTCCCAAAAATAATATAAATGTGCTTATTAAAGCCCATAAACATCCAAAATAGATAAGATAATAGCATGAATGCTTCATAAATTATAGATACGTTGGAAACGTATCAGGGCGGTGGCCATGGGGAGGGGGCTTGCCTCCCCAAGCCAAGGGGTGCGCCCCCTTTTGGGTCCCCCCCCCCAACCCTAGGCGCATGGGCCCTAGGAGGGATGGTGCCCAGCCCACTTAGGGGCTGGTTCCCTTCCACATACAGCCCATAGGGCCCTCCGGGGCAGGTGGACCCCCAGAACCCCTTCGGTGGTTCGAGTACAATACCGGCAAACCCCGAATACTTCCGGTGACCGTATGATGACTTCCCATATATAAATCTTCACCTCCGGACCATTACGGAACTCCTCGTGATGTCCTGGATCTCATCCGGGACTCTGAACAACATTCGGTAACCACATACAAACTTTCCCTATAACCCTAGCGTCATCGAACCTTAAGTGTGTAGACCCTATGGGTTCAGGAATCATGCAGACATGACCGAGACATCTCTCCGGCCAATAACCAACAGCGGGATCTGGATACCCATGTTGGCTCCCACATGTTCCACGATGATCTCATCGGATGAACCACGATGTCAAGGATTCAAGCAATCCCGTATACAATTCCCTTTGTCAATCGGTACGTTACTTGCCCGAGATTCGATCGTCGGTATCCCAATACCTCGTTCAATCTCGTTACCGGCAAGTCACTTTACTCGTTCCGTAATGCATGATCCCGTGACCAACTACTTAGTCACATTGAGCTAATTATGATGATGCATTACCGAGAGGGCCCAGAGATACCTCTCCGTCATACGGAGTGAAAAATCCCAGTCTCCATTCGTGCCAACCCAACAGACACTTTCGGAGATACCTGTAGTGCACCTTTATAGCCACCCAGTTACGTCGTGACGTTTGGTACACCCAAAGCATTCCTGCAGTATCCGGGTCATGGTCTAAGGAAATGATACTTGACATTAGAAAAGCTTTAGCAAACGAACTACACGATCTTATGCTATGCTTAGGATTGGGTCTTGTCCATCACATCATTCTCCTAATGATGTGATCCCATTATCAATGACATCCAATGTCCATAGTCAGGAAACCATGAACATCTGTTGATCAACGAGCTAGTCAACTAGAGGCTCACTAGGGACATGTTGTGGTTTATGTATTCACACATGTATTACGGTTTCCAGTCAATACAATTATAGCATGAACAATAGACAATTATCATGAACAAGGAAATATAATAATAACCATTTTATTATTGCCTCTAGGGCATATTTCCAACACCTCCTTCCCTGTTGTGCCAGGGTTATGCTCCTGGCCAAAATATGAACAAGTTCCCAGCACAAGTCTCGCCACACACCATAAAAGTTCTCCACTAACACCTTACTTAACTTAACTACATAGCATGCTTGATGCCACCAAGGCAGTTGTGCCTGCTGCAACGATACCTGCACATCACCGACGAGTCGTGGTTGTAGATCTGAACCTTCAATCCGAGTCCTGAGATGCGCACAACGACGAGGTCACCGGGGACGATTCGATGGCGGCGGTAGAAGTAGTTCCACCCCCGGCCAAGCACCATGTGGCCCTCGAAGTTGTGGACCTGCACCCAGAACACGCACCGCTTGTTGGCCGAGAGCCTGACCATGCGCGGGAGTCACTTGATGACCAGCCAGGTGTTCATCACCTCCACGAACTTGGGAGGGATGACAAGCATGGCGAGGTCCTCGTTGTCCTTGATCTGCTGGTAGAATCTCATCGGCTCCCTGGCTCCCTCCTCGTGGCCCTGCCTCGGAGATCGTCCCCTTGAACGAGGCACGCTCATGAAGGCGATCCTGCCAGGCAGGTCCATCGTCCTATGCCACATGTTCGTGGGGATGAAATCCTCGGCGCGCTCAGCTCCGGCCACCACCTGAGCTCCTCCACCCGCTACATCCCAGTCAGTCTTCAATATCTTGCCAGGCAACATGACAAGTATTAGTATCAAACAAAGCAAGCAAGCAAGCAAGCAAATGCCACTGATCAGTGACACTGGTCAGTGGCATTTGCCCAACAGCAAGTGCCACTGATCAGTGGCATGTGCTCATGGCCAAATGGCAATGATCAGTGGCACTTGGTGTTGGGCAAGAGCACTAATCTACTTGCTGTAGTGCAAATGGCAGTGATCAATGACACTGATCAGTGACTTGCCCAATAGCAAGTGCCATGGAGGCCCGGCAGCAGCTGGAGTAGGAGCGCCCGGCACCGCATTGGTCGGCGCTCATGGAGGCCGGCAGCAGCTGGGGGACGGCGCCCGCAGCGCCGACGCCAGGTCGCGGCCCGAGTTCTGGAGCCCGGCCAGCCAGCGCTCCTGGATATTGGCGATGCGCTGGTCGACCGGGGTCAGAGGGCGGCGCGGCGGTGGGCGTGGCGGAGCCATCGGAGAAGAGGGGAGGAGAGGGAAGGGCGGAGAGGAAGAGAGAGGGAGCGGTGGGACGCGGTGACAGGAGAGTGGGGGGCAAGTAATGAGACGTCGCCTCCGTCTCCCGCGCTGCCCGAGGCGTGCAACTGCCCGGCACGTGCGGCCCCGCCCGGCCAGGCTCGCGAGAAACTGCCGATTCGGCAGTTTCCGCTGGATCAGGCTGCGGGCTGCTTTGAGGTCCGTGCGGGCCTCAAATCGCATGCAGCCAGCCAACCAAACAGGCCGCGCACATCCCGCGCGGGCCTGGTTGGGCTGCATGCGGGCAATCAAACACACCCTTAGTGCATCTGTGGATGGGTGTGAGGTGAAACTTGATCTTCGCCAAGCATTGATGGGTGGTAGGCCTGGCCAAATAGGTACATTCCAGTTGTGTAGCCAGAGCTGACCACACCCCACGCCAGCCCTTAGAGCTACATTGTTGGCTATAATAGCTGCAGACAACGCAGGGCTTCCCCACCACGCTCCAGGCAACATGGCCACTTTTTTGCCAAGAAAAAAAATCCAGTATGTAGCTATATATTTTCTTTGTAAACTAATACTCCCTCCGTCCGGAAATACTTGTCATCAAAATGAATAAAAGAGGATGTATCTAATTGTATTTTAGTTCTAAATACATCTTTTTTGTTTATTTTGATAACAAGTATTTCCGGACGGAGGAAGTATAAGATCTTTCAGATCACTACTTACTTTAGTGATATAAAAGATATTATATTAGTTTACAGAGGGAGTATGTATGTGTGTGTTTTATTGAATGTAATAATTCAAAACCCATTCTTTTGGAGCTGCATTTCCCCAATTCAACACCTTTTTGTTCGAGAACTGATTGCGACATGACCTGTGAGATGCTCTATTTTTGACCTAAAATTTTTCTCTCTACACCCAAAATCGGAATCTGCTCCACCGCTGCTGACCGCGTTGCCTTCCCTCTACGAAACAGATACGCCCCTCCATGGCGTGCTCCAGAAAAAAAATGGTCATGATGGCTGCCAAGGGTTTTCATGGAGGATGGGACAGGGATAGGTGTTGCACAAATGATGAGACCATGGGATGGCATTGGCACCCAGTACGATTTGACTTCAGAGTTCAGGATGCCAGAAATAGGTGTTGCACAACACAGGAGGGGGAAATCCACTCATTTCGCAACTTCTTCGGGACAACATGTAGAGGACGATCACCAGAATGAATCATGTCATTGAACTACTAAAATCATTGCACAGCTTTAATGCAGACCAAACAACAACAATTCTTCTAGTTTAGCAAAAGGAAACTAGGACAAGAATGCTGTTCTCAACAGACGCACAACTTTTGCAACTGAGGATTTAACTTTGAAGCAAAAGTAACTCCTATACAATATGACTGCGAACGGTAATATTTAGTCTCCAATCCATGTATCTGGTGACAGATATGAGACGACTAGGAGCAAAATGCAGAAACTAGGAAAATTATGCGTATGAGACGTGATGTCGACGCCCTCTGCTATGGGAGACCTAGTAAAACCCCTTCACGGGGGTTGCATTACCATATCTATAGCTATGTACAAGAAGTCCAACGAGGCTGAAGTTTCCCAAACTTCACGGCTTGCTGACATCTAAGTCTACGCCTACTTCCCCGTCGCAGTCTTGTTCATCATCGTCGCCCCTATGTCGCTTCCCTAATACTCTTTGCTTCTCGTCCTCTATAGGAGGAGAAGCCTTGACAGTTAAACTGAATACTTCATCGTTGCACTGCTGTTCAGCACCATCATCCCTTGGCCGCTTCCCTAGTATTGTCTCCTTTTCATCCTCTACAGAAGTAGCTGCCTTATCAGTCAAACTTAACACTTCATTATTGCAGTGCTGATCAGCATCACCCTCCCTAGGCCCCCTTGCTAATAATGTTTGCTCATCATCATCTATAGAAGTAGAGCCCTTATCAGTTGAACAGAACACTTCCCCATTGCAGTTCTGTTCCGCGGCATCGTCCCTAGGCCGCTTCCCCAATATCGTTCTCTTTTCATCCTCTGCAGCTGCAGAGGCCGTGTGAGTTAAACTAACCTCAGTTTGCGTAGCAGCTCCTGTTTGTTCCCCATTGCAGTCCTGTTCAGCGTCATCATACCTCACTCGCTTCACTAACACTGTTTGCTTCTCATCATCCTCTACAGAAGCAGAGCCCTTATCAGTCAAACTAAACATTTGCCCATTGCAGTTCTGTTCTGCAGTACCATCCCTAAGCCGCTTCCCTGACATCGTTTGCTTTTCAATCTCTGCAGCTGCAGAGGCGGTCTCAGTTAAACTAGCCTCAGTTTGCTTAGCAGCTCCTGTTTCTTCCCCATTGCAGTCATGTTCAGCATATCGCTTCCCTAATATTGTTTGCTTCTCATCATCTATAGAAGCAGAGGCCTTGTCAATCAAACTAACATCAGTTTGCATACTGACTCCAGTCTGTTTATCTCGACTGGAGTTTGCTTGCACAACTGCAAGCTCTTGATCAGATAGTGCAGAATTGGAGCCCAAACGACCAGTGGATGTCATGTTATCAAGTTGCCTAGTTTGGACACCAACCGAAGGTATTCTCAACAACACATCTGGCTTCCTTTCTATATGTATCCAACGACTCTTGATCCAATCTCTTGAAATTCTTATATCATTTAGCTGGCATACACGAAAAGAGTTTTCACCTGGAACAATCATAATATAAGTGTCAGTGACATCCTTCTGTTGCAACTTGCAGAAGTAACTTTTAAGAAGAAATACAGAAAAAATAGGGTACTTGGTAGAAGACGAGGCACATGCAGTTGCTAATTTCTATCACATGAAATACCAAGATAACGTTCATTCTCCATCTAATGAATTGCTTCCACAATTTGCAAGCAGTTTTACATCATGATATAGATGATGGTGAATCATGATATGGCTTTTGGAATGTCAGTATTTTTGGAAATTACATACTGATTTAATAGTAACTGAAGCAAAAGATTTGTAGAGCAAAATGCCATGAAGTGCCTCAACATTTAGCAAAACAGTGAGTCTCAACACAATACAGTGTAATCCTCATGACTCACTCAATGCCAAAGAATTGCAGTAACATGACAAACAAGACTCCAAACTGGATGTTTACCTATCACACAACATTTAGCAAAACAGCAGAATTATTGTCATACCAGCACCATGGCAGGACAAAAGAAACAGTCATGCTCCCCTCCCAGATTTACAAAAGCTACTTATTTATGTGCAATGCACCTGCTTGTACTAACAGTGTGAACTGACACACGGTAACATGGAGAAAACAATTAACAATCCGTGGCACCAAACTGATGGACGATGAGAAAATATTCCATTTTTAGGTAATATGGTTTAATCTAAAGGAGTGTAAGGAGTATGAATCACCAGGGGGGAAGGGGGGCAGTAAAGGGCTATTGAGATTTTGTTCTCTTATCTTGCGTATAACACGAATATTCTATGAAGATGGTTTTGTATTTCGTAGGCAGACCAAGAATGGAAAAACATCATTTCAGCAAGAGAAAGCACCTGGGAAATATATTTGCAGGCCATCAGATGAACCGGCATCTGTACTCACTAAAACTCCTTCCCACCAGCCATTAAATTGCCAGACATCAACAGCAGTTCCAGGTAAAAGAGCAGTGTCATCGACCAAAGTCTTTTGTTGAGGACGTGGCCTAATTCTTAGCCGGCCTGGGCATCTCAGTCCAAGTTTATCAGGAAGAGCCAATATAGAGGCACGTACACGCTCCTACATGGAAGCATAAAATAAGTTCAATTGGCATGGCAAGAAATAACCTCATCGGTGCTATATAAAAACATACACTTGCGGAGAAAAAACAGAATAGATCATGATATTGGGAAAAATAAAAGGAGTGGCAGAATGCCGAATATTATGATATACTCCCTCCGTTCTAAAATATAAGGTGTATTAATATTTATTCCAAAAGGGCAAACGTAACCTATGTTTGACCAAGTTCATAGAAAATTGTATCAACATATACAATACCAAATATAGAAAATATGAAGAAAAAAAATGCCATGGTGAATCTAATGATGCTGATTTGGTATTGTAGTCATTGATATTTTTTGCTCTATAAACTTGGTTGAACATAGAGAAGTTGACTTTTCTGAAAATTAATATACCTTATAATTTGGAACAGAGTATTATCACTTCAAATGCATAATCCAACTTAGAAAAGTTATACTAAGATCAGTTAGTCATACCTCCAATTTACCACAATCATCAGCATTTTCGAGATCATCATATTGAATCTTCAGTTTGTCATGACTAGTACATGGCCTCAGAACTGTACACCTGAACCAGCAGCCCACAATGCCACTGTCTTGAGATAAGACCTCTATCTTGTCACCAACGTTGTAGGTTGGCATAGGCTGACTCTGGGGCCCTATAAACTTAACTGAGAGATGTCTTACAGGAGATTGTTTATTACTTGGCTTCTGATAAGATGGTATGGAATCTGCTTGTGGGCTTCGGCAGATTTTGGTACCCAAACATTTCGAATAAAGCCTCTCGAACTGCTTTGAAGACTTGGTCTTCCCAGGTGAACAATGTCTGACTATCCTTATGACATCAGAACCATCCTTTTCTTGTTCAGGTGAAACTTTCAAGGATAGGACAGCAGCTTGATTAAAATATCCACGCAATGTTCTCAAGTCAAAATGCTTAAATTTATTTTTGCTGTACTGACGAAAGCAGAAACGGATCCCCGCCAATGAACTATTTGGCAAAGTGTCCCCACATTTTTCATAATGCTCTGGGGTTAAAACAGTAGCAATATCATCGACACACTCAACACTGATTACTTGAGAATAAGAGGTGATGAAAACTTCACAAGGATGAGGAGCAGGAGGAGGTATGGCACAAGCAAATTCCTGGTTTTGATGAAACCATCGCACTTTAACTTTCTTGAGTCCCTTCTTATCTTCATACATATCCTCCAAGTATGCAAGATAACGGTTTTCCTCCTCAGACATGACAAGTGCAAAAGAGTGGATCTGCCAAATGATACATCATATAGAATTAAAAGATGGTTACCGGTAACTAAGTGTACAAACAGTCATAACAAAGCTTACAGATATTGTGGTTCCATTACGACAAAAGGCTTGATAGTGCTGAAGCTGCTTGCTACAAGTCCAGAATGGACCAGACCACATAATGTCTGTACTGCAAGTTGTACCCTAATAATATAATTGGAAAATTATCAACATGTTCATGGAAGATGCGGCAAAACTATATGCAAAGTTATAGGTGATTGCGTACCAGATTGTGACACACATAGCTATCAGTTTCGCTGTATCCATCTAATCCAACATCATTGCCCATACGAGGTCCAAATTTTGAAAAAGCTGGAATGAACAACAAGCAACTAGATATCAATATCACTGAGTAACAATCTGAAACAAAATAATACATGTCTCAATCATACAAGTTATATACTTATATCATTATATGCTGAACAGGACAAGCCTGACAGGTGGTCGAAACATTATGGCTAGGAAGTGCAGCAAGGAAAATGATAGTCACAAGGGATGTGTTAAGGCTCAGAAGGTCCATCTCCCTCAAATGGGATGACAATCTACCAAATGTAATAAACACAAAGAAGCAATTCACTCAAATCGAATCATGGCATACTAATTAAACTATAAGAATATAGTGAGCTAGTTTGCCTTGTTTTGCCAAAAATGAGGACAGCCTGTCACTAGGGTGCTTACAGCTTGAACTTGGTGTGAGCGTAGGGATGAAATGGAGCAGAAACTTTCCGCTTTTCCGGAGGAAAAATGGAAAGGGAGAGGAAATATGAAAAAGGAAACGGAAATTTGCAAAACGGAAGTGGAAATGGAATTTTTTATGCAGAAACAGAAAAAAAAATGGAATGGTGTGGAAACGGAACTTTCCGTTTCCGTGAATATGGGATTTCCGTTTTGACTATAGACCTATGGCTGCTTTGTAGCCCAACCACCAAACAACACACAATGACACAATGAGTAGAATGGATAATTTGAGGCCCAACTTCTGCTACCACACATGTACTCAGCTTGACCCTATACGTAATTGTCCAGTACTACTACAATACTACGCTGAGTTACTAACTATAATGATATTATTTTGTAGCCATGTTAACAATTCTATAAATTCATTTGTTTTTGTGTGTATTTCTCTATGATTCAAGGAGTTTTTAAGTTCCGGTCAACGCCCACTTCTGTTTTCGTGTCTGCTTGTATTCACTCTGTGTCCGTTTCTGGTAGTATCTGTTTCCGTATACATTTTCGGAGTTTCTGTATTTGTTTCCGCTTCTGCAAAAATATATGAAAACAAATGTGGTAACACTCAGTTCTGTCCGTTTCCGCTCCATTTTCATCCCTATGTGAGCATGATTCAACTTTCACCTGTTAAACTTGCCTGCCTCATATAGTGTATGTGTTTTCCTTTTAATTCGAAATCATTCAATCCAGTTGGGTGCTCCTATGGTATTTTCATCCCATTCAAAAAAAGATGGCATTTTAGTCTCACAGAAAAGATGCCATTTTCATATTATGATGAGAAAAAGACACATAATTCATTTTTTTAAGCACTTGCATCCCTAGCCTTTTCTTTCGGTTGTTGGACATTGAGATTTGCTTAATGACTTGTTTGGTGATCGAATGTGTTACCTTTATTTTGATTACTGGTTTATATATTTATTGCGTATGGCTACACGTGCATTGCACGTGCATGCTTACTAGTGATGAGAAAAGGACACATAATTCATTTTTTTCCAACACATTGAAACTCCTATCACCAGCAAGTGCAATAATGATTGATAAGAAAACATAGACGGTAATAGATCTTCAGCAGTAAATGAATCAAGATAGCTGACAGAGTACAACTGAATCTTAACTAGTGTGAAGGCGCTTGCGGCCACGGGGAGTCATCTCAAGTGTGGTGGTGCGGGCTGAGCTTTGGTGATCAAAGGGATGATGCAGCGAGGTTGGAGTGGATTAAAGCTCTCAGCTGTTAATGGGTGTTCTTTGAGAAGTTAGTATTGGTATTCTTACTAGTTGTTAGTTGCTAAGAGCAAGTATAATAAAGCGCCATAAGCCTGCTTACATGGCACTATTGCTTATGTGGAGGAGAGAGACGAGGACAATGAAAGGAGTGAGCTCTCATGCAAGAGCCAACCTCTAAACGTGCTCCTAGGCAAATGGAGTAAATGCAGAGAGAAGAGAAAGAGAGCAATTGAAAAGGATGACTAACCTAATAGCCAACCTTATAGCCGGTCCTATTTTATGAGTGACTAATAATGACGATTTTGATGACATGTTAATATAGCCAGCTGCTGGCTATACTATGACATGCCCTAATAGGTAAAAATGAATAAATGAGGGGAAAGAGAAAGTGGAAAAAAGGACTAACCTAATAGTAACCTTAAAGCGAACCCTATTATATGAGTGATTAATAATGTTGGCTTTTGATGATAAGGCAGTCTTATATAGCCAGCTGCTGGCTATATTATTAGCCTTGCTCTAAGTAGTCAGTCAAAATTTCCACAGGTTGATGTGTGGTGTAGTTCCTGTTATCACTACTATAATACTTCTCTCGCACACTCGAGTCCCATTTCGTTCCGCAAGGCCTCTTTGTCTGGATTTTTAATCCAAGTAAGATAACGATGGTCTTATCTCTAAAAAAAACTAGGGTATGTTTTGTTTGTGTCCAAAACCTACCTTACCAAATTTTCAGTCATGACCAAAATTTTGTACCTTGTTTGGATGGTTGCCAAGTCCTTGCATTCTCTAGTTCATTTTTCTTGCCAATATCGGCCAAATTTATCTTAGTGAGTGAACTTAAATAATCCCCAATCATTTATGCCTTAGTTCTGTAGTTCTACGTTCCTGAAGTGGTGATTTGAATTAGATCGATCATCAGTTTGCTACATTAAACCATATTATTGTTTGAAACTCTTCCAATGCTGGTCATACTATAATTTTGCATATATAGACACTCATTATCTACAACAAGTGTCGAGCTTCCCCGGCTTTCATAATATTTAATTTTACACTTCCCATAGGAATGCCGACTGCTAGTTTCTAAGACCTGACAAACTCCTGAATTGGTGGCCTAGTGTACAATCTTGCATCCATGCTGATATGGTTGCTAGTGCATTAGGTCTCCGGTTTGGTCAAACTGTAAAAGACAGGAGCGGACTTGCCTGCTTCCCTCCTTGTAAAATGATGGTGGAAAGGACTCGCAGGTCTGTAAGGGCATCTCCAATGCCAGGCGCTAGGGAAAATTTCCCGTTCTATCGGCAGTTGCATCCTCAATTCCTGGCGTCGGGTGCCGCTGCGACGCAAAATAAGGCAGCGAGCGCTTGCTCTTTTTTTCACACGAGATGAGGCACCAAGAGCTGTTCTCCACCCGTATTTAGTGCCGACGGTTAGCGCCTAGCATTGGCCCAGATAACACTTGGGGCTTTTTAAAAATTCTGCTATTTGTCTTTTTCTGTTTAAGCGTCTAGATAAGCGTACACCATTGTAGATGCTCTAAAGTGCAATAAAACCATGTCATCAAACATCACATGTTACTGTCACCCAACAGGTAAAGCACAAAAGCTAAGACATCAACAAGTGGCTATCCAAACATTTATGCTAATTAATGTTACCATATCTCAAAGGGGAGCCCTGGCGCAGCGGTAAAGCTGTTGCCTTGTGACCAATGAGGTCACGGGTTCGAGTCCTGGAAACAGCCTCTTACAGAAATGTAGCGAAAGGCTGCGTACAATAGACCCAAAGTGGTCAGACCCTGCGCAAGCGGGAGCTATATGTACCGGGCTGCCCTTTTTAATGTTACCATATCTCAACATGAGATGAAATTGGACAGGACAACCTCAATTTTGACATACTTTGCCATTCGCGTATTTTCGCATTACAGTCTAACATGCCCTTGAAGGTTTGAGAAGTGCCTGATCGTGTCTATTGCAAAGCAAGCTTCTGTACTGAGGACCGATGCGGTAAACTATGTAGGCAAGATTTCAGTTTTGCTAAAGTGCCCTAGACAAACCCGTTCCAGAAACACTACTCAACATAACATGTTAAATTCAAGAAACAATAACAGATGGTAATGCTTAGTACTGTATCAGCAAAATTAATGTATCAAACATTACAAACAGAGAATTAGGGAATTACTTGAGGTGAGGGTCTTCGCCGGAAGGAAGGACTCGAGCCAATCCACCACCTCACGGCGTGACCGCCACTTGCGCGCAAACATCCCCTGCCCACCATCAGCACCACCGGATCCCTGCGGCCCGTGGAAATCCTCTGACACGACGTAGAGCATGTGGCGCAGGCTCCGCTCCGTGCCCACGACTGCCAAGTGAGACACGCCCTCGGCGTCTTCCAAGTAATAATGCACGACGCGGCTGCCCCTCTCCTGCGAGAGGAACTCCTCGCTCCACCTCACGAACTCCGGTCGGTCCTCCCTCGCCATGCTTGCCGCGGTACCAACAGGACGCATCCCCCAGCCCGGAGTACTAAACAAAGGAAGGAGCCTTTGGCGACAGGCTCATGACCTTCCGGGGGGAGGGGGAG
>NC_041383.1:195123151-195130330 GCF_002162155.2 Triticum dicoccoides
GGCGGCGGCGGCGGAGCGGCAGAAAACAAGCAGGAGGGAGGCAGTCTGCTTGGGAAAGCCCCACTCCGAGAAGGCGAGGGCGGCGGCGGAGGAGCGCGCAGGGAGGTGGGAGGGGAGGCGGACAGGTGGGAGGGGAGGGGAGGGGAGGCGAGGAGGAGGGTGAGATGCTTGAAAGGGGAATCTACTATGTCCCCCCTCTCTTTTTCGGGTTTCTCTGTATCGCGTGGTTTTCGTTGGGGGTGAAAGTGAAAAGTGTCAAGGTTTTCTTATGTCTTGTATACGGAGTATGTAATAAAACTTTGAGAGGAACAAAGGTCAAAAACAGCATCTCTCAATCAAAAAAAAAGAGAAAAAGTTTCAAAAAAAAGAAAAAAGTTCAAGAACAGCTGTGCCATGGCACCTATGGGATGAGTTGTTCCATGTTTTTTATATGCTAAATTTCGTTCGTGTCATATGTTATGCGTTTCTTGCAATCGCAGTCATAAAAAACATCATACGTCGGGGGTGGTAATTTGAACAACAAATGGTAGCACGAGCTCATACGTTGGTCCCGAGAGAAATTTATGGATGAACACAAAGTAGTATAAGGACTCTCGTCAAGTGACTAAAATTATAGTAATCAACTTGAAAACGGTTTTTGTTATTAAGAAACTTCTTTAAAAAGGCACTTTGTTTGTTCACTAATGTCTGCCTCCAGGGTTCTCGAGGGAGATCCTCCATTGTTGACATCGGTTGCCATCATCACTTTAAGCGGGTCATTGGAGCCGCTGTAATTAGAGTTGGATTCATAGGGCGGGAAGCCCCCTAAGGTACGTTTTCGGCGTTGTTGTCGTAGTTGAAGTGTTGTAGCCTCCCACACAGTATCCCGCGACTTGAGCGTCGAGAGAGTACGCGGGGTTGTCATCCCGCCAAGTCATACCATTGTGTGGCGTCCAAGAGAGGGGCAAATCACCGATGCGGTGTAGTCATCATAGGTCGTAGGAAATTCGTAATAGGCCCTAGTGTAGTGCGAAGGGAGGTCGGGGTAATATCACATGGTGGAAGAGCCGTAGTCTGCGCTCGCCGATGACCTGGGCGTCAAAGTCGCTGTCGGGAGCATTGAGGTAGATCCATTTCGGGGAAGCAAGTTCAACGTGAAGGAGGTGTTGCAATAGCCATCAGACTTGTTGTTCTAGTTCCGAACAGAGGAATTGTGGTTATCGCAGCAAGAGTCGAGGGCCACATATAGAATTTCTAACACCATTGAAGAGGACGATGTGGGTGAAGATGATGGAGGAGTGATTGATGTTGCTAATATGGTCTGCCAGTGAGAGGATCCTCATGGTCGGCGCCAACTGTCAAGTTGTTTTCAATGTACCTAACAACATTGCAGAAGTTGCATTTAATTTGTGTGATAGTGAGACGTCCCCTCGGGTCACCACATGGACACATGGGACATGTTCTACCCAGGTTCGGGCCCCCTTCATGCGAGTAACAACCCTACTCCTTTTATGGAATTATATCGCAAATGGATTGCAAATGGTGGAGTGCAAAAGCGTATTCGATGGTTTGGGGATGGATGGTCTATACAAGGTGTCTAGTTTGGATCTACCAGTCGTGATAGTCACTACTACAATCTGTTTTACTATTGAGCCCTCATTACTGACTGGTATATGCCCACTAGTCAGTGATGACTATTCCAGATCAACAAAAAAGTCATCATTGACCGGCCATATATATGGTTAGTCAGTAATAACTATTCCAGACAGACCATTTTGAGTGGAAAAATACATCATTGACCGGTCGTATATATGGCCTATCAGTGATGATATGCATCATGGCTAGACCGATATCACTGACTAGCCATCTACTCTGGCACGCCTATGTTGTATCGTTCATCATTAACTTGCTTACATTTCGGTCGTGAGTGATTTTCATCCTAGGTTGCAACCCACTCCTTAGCCAGTCCATACAAAAGATCCTAACCCTAGAGAGAGTCTTCTCCCTCTCAACTTGTGCAGCCAACCGCACAAATCTCTCCACCTACCAAAACAAGACTCCACACACATCCTAATTCATTCCTGCCCTTCCCACATCAGGGTCGCCACCCACCGCCGACCTCGCCCCATATCCCTCAAACCTCATTGCCGACCACCCATACCGTTCCTGCCCCACCATCTCCTCCCATCCCCTCGTCACAAGATGAGAGAAGAGGGAGATCGAGCAAATAGGTCAGGTGACGGCCCAAATCCTCCACAGTCGCTTAGGGCCTCGACCAAGGTCGGCTCCTGATGGCCTGCAAGATACACAGGTTTGTGTTGCATCTTCGTGTAAGTATCGCAATAGTTATCGTCCCAACAAAGAGAGGAGGAGAGTATTGTGAGTGGATTTAGGTCACAAACAAGTTGTCATAGGTCTTGTGCAAATTAACGATCTGGAAATTTGCAGATGGTATTATTGTCCCTTGAAACAAATATACCAGAGTGGCAAAAGAGTTGATAGTTGCAGCGAGAATAATAAAGAGCTTAAAAGTAAAAACATAAAGTGAAGCACTGGAAGTAAATGGTTGTTGTCTACAATAGAGCGGTTAGGCGCAGAGAAACTTCGGATCATGGTGTACATCAAGTGTACTATTGCAACGGTAATACCAATTACCTTGTATTGTGATTCCAGCGCATATATTGTTTGCTCTGTAGGTGGTTCACCTATGAATGGTCGAACTCTTCCATGTCAGAATTGTTCTCCCTATACTCTTGCTTCGACGTTGCCATAACATGGTCGTTTCAAGAATTAAGGTCATAAGACTAGAACAACACATTAGGTTTCATGGATCGACATAATCTCATATTATCTTTGCTCCTCATAGATACCAACACCTATCACTTGGAGGTCACAAATTCACTAAAAAATATGGGTTACCTGATACATCTCTGATGTATCTACAACTTTTTATTGTTTCATGCTACATTTATATCATTCATACATACTTTTGGCACTAATTTATATCACTTTTATTTTCAATAGCCTATTAATCCAGTGCCAAAGGCTAATTTCTGCTTTCTAGTGTTTGGGGGCTTTTCACGACAAAAATTACAGAACATTTGATCGACCTTGCGGGACCGATAAATCATGATTTTATTCTTGGACTAGAAGTTGGCGAACAGACCTAATTTCTCTGGAATTTTCATGATAGCACAACTATAACCATTAATCAATTCGATTAGTTGCATCTGAAGAGATTTCTCTGATTCAACCATGGATGGAACCGAGAAATAATTTTGCAATTTTCTGCCACTCTTTATGTCTCAGGGAATCTGAATGACTGCAACACTTGGGTGTTTGAATGGATGACAAAAATGGAGAAAATCACCTGCACTGTTGATCAGTTCATTGATATGCTTCATTATCCTTGCTTTGATTTTGATGAATCTTGTGATCACATGCTACATTTCTATGATGTTACTGCTGCTCAATTGCACTTGTTGATGGACCCTATCAAGGTTGGTGATGCTTGCCCTACTAAGTGTTGGTGCTAAAACTGGCAAATCTCGGGTAGGGGGTCCCAAGCTTGGTGATCTGGGCTAGATGGTAACAGGAAAAGTAGGGTGATGGAGCGAATTCCCGTCAGATCCCTCAGTAGAGTTCATGACAAGACCGGAAGTACCAAAACAGAGTCTGCACACACAATTTACCCAGGTTCGGGCCTTCAAAGAGTAATACCATGCATCCTGCTTTGTTTGGCATTCATGGTGAGGGGATACCTCGTGCACAGGATTACAGTGGTTGAGATATCTACCGAGAATTGAGTTCAAGATTGGATCCCTAATGAGGTCCCTAGACCTCCCTTTATATAAACAAGAGAGGTCTAGGGTCCACATGGAGAAGATATCAGATCGATCTGGCTCCCACCTTCTGCCTTGGGGTACACATCCGCCGTCCTCTCCTTCTTAGGGTTCTTTGGGCTTGGTGAGCCCTCCTCAAGGTCAAGATTGGGCTCCTTTATGTTAGGCACCCCGGGTCAAGGATCCCGTCAGTAGCCCCCGAGCGTGACGGAGGTCGCGAGCATACAGGCTCCAAGATCTCCATCGGGCTCTTCTATTCATGTCTCCGGCCTCCTGAGTCGTTGCAGGGTGGTCCTGTTCCTCTTCTTACCGGCGATGCCACTATCTCCTCTATGGATGGCAGGGCCGGACAAACTTAGTGGGCTGACCCACCAGTTGTACAGGCTCCGTCTAGGATATGGTTGTTGGGGAACGTAGCAATTTCAAAATTTTCCTACGCACACGCAAGATCATGGTGATGTATAGCAACGAGAAAGGGAGTGTATCTTCATACCCTTGAAGATCGCTAAGCGGAAGCGTTTATTAACGCGGTTGATGTAGTCGTACGTCTTCACGATCCGACTGATCCAAGTACCGAACGCATGGCACCTCCGAGTTCTGCACACGTTCAGCTCGATGACGTCCTCGCCTTCTCGATCCAGCAAGACGGGCGAAGTAGTAGATGAGTTCCGGCAGCACGACGGCGTGGTGACGGTGTTGGTGAAGAACAATCTCCGCAGGGCTTCGCCTAAGCACTACGGAAACTATGACGGAGGATAAACTAGAGGGGACGGGGTTGCCGGCACACGGCTTGGTGTTTCTTGATGTGTCTTTGGTGCTAGCCCTGCCCCTCTATTTATATGTTGAGCCTTGGGGTCGAAACTTGGAGTAAAAGCCTCCACAAAGTCGGTTTCACCCGAAAGGCAAGAGTCCTTCTCGGACTCCAGGGCCAGACGCCAGGGACCCTGGCGTCTGGCCCCTGGACTCCGCAAAACTTCCTTTTGCACTTTCCAAAAACCTTGTGGGCTTTCCCCTTTGGCCCAAATAACGTGTTCTCGTACCCAAACATTTCGGGAAACATCCGGAACCCCTTCCGGTGAATTCCGGAACCCTTCCAGAGATCAAACACTATTATCCCATATATCAAACTTTATCTCCAGACCATTCCAGAGTTCCTCGTCATGTCCATGATCTCATCCGGGACTCCGAACAACATTCGGTTACCAACATGCATAACTCATATAATACTATATCGTCAACGAAACGTTAAGCGTGCGGACCCTACGGGTTCGAGAACTATGTAGACATGACCGAGACACATTTCCGGTCAATAACCAATAGCGGGACCTGGATGCCCATATTGGCTCCCACATATTCTACGAAGATCTTTATCGGTCAAACCGCATAACAACATATGTTGTTCCCTTTGTCATCGGTATGTTACTTGCCCGAGATTCGATCATCGGTATCTCAATACCTAGTTCAATCTCGTTACCAGCAAGTCTCTTTACTCGTTTCGTAATACATCATCCCGCAACTAGCTCGTTAGTTACAATGCTTGCAAGGCTTATAGTGATGTGCATTACTGAGTGGGCCCAGAGATACCTCTCCGACAATCGGAGTGACAAAACCTAATCTCGAAATATGCCAACCCAACATGTACCTTCGAAGACACCTGTAGTACTCCTTTATAATCACCCAGATACGTTGTGACGTTTGGTAGCACCCAAAGTGTTCCTCCGTTAAACGAGAGTTGCATAATCTCATAGTTACAGGAACATGTATAAGTCATGAAGAAAGCAATAGCAATATACTAAACGATCAAGTGCTAGGCTAGCGGAATGGGTCATGTCAATCACATCATTCTCCTAATGATGTGATCCCATTAATCAAATGACAACACATGTCTATGGTTAGGAAACATAACCATCTTTGATTAATGAGCTAGTCAAGTAGAGGCATACTAGTGACGTTATGTTGGTCTATGTATTCACACATGTATTATGTTTCCGGTTAATACAATTCTAGCATGAATAATAAACATTTATCATGAAATAAGGAAATAAATAATAACTTTATTATTGCCTCTAGGGCATATTTCCTTCAATGGTTCGTATGCCAACCTCTTTTTAAGGGGAGTAAATGGAACAACGCTTTCATGAGCGGTCCTCATTCTCCCCTTCCGCCTCTTGTTGTCGCGACTTCGTTCCTAGGGTTGTCAACGTGGACGGCCGCCATTCCCTCCCCCAGTCGCCGTTGAGAGGGTCATCCGGCAAGTTCTCCACCGAATCCTCGTGGCGTTGGCGCCAGAGTGGGCTAGTGACTGGAGGAAGTCCCTGGTTACCAGGAGTGATCTAGAGTGCCTGGTGGAGTCGAGATGGCTACGAGAGAAATCTTGAATGCCATGGCTAGCCCCTGATAAGTAGGAGAAGGTCTCGCGCCCATTTTATTTGGAATCTGGTGGTTAACAAAGCGTTCCTCTACCGCAGGACTCTGATTCCCTTTGAGCATGTTTGTCCGAGGAGTTCTCACTCATCATGGGCTTCAGTTGCATCGTCATTTGACTCCGAACGGGGTGCTACATTTGTCATGGGGTAAAACCTTACATCCTGCTTCTTATATATTGATTGTGATAGGGTACAAAGTACAAATTGATCTACCTTGATATCATATGAGTGTGTCTAAGCTCTAAACCTTGATAATGTATATGTGAGCCTCTATAGACTAAACCCCACAACTTATATAGGCACCCGAGTTATCTAGGGTTTACAAATGGGCAGTTACAATCTTAGAGATAAGCATGCCGGTTAAAATACGCTTGAAGTGTACGCCAAGTCTTTAGGAGATCTTTATCTTGATCGCACCGAGGGCCAACACTAGTATGGCCATGTCATCAATCTTCATTGGGTCCTCGGCCCAGCCCGTCACCGGCGGGCTGACGTAGCAAGTACCCCCTAATCCAGGACAGTAATAGTAGCCCCTGGACAAGTCTTCAAGCCGAGGACATTAGACATCTTCAGGGCATCCTCACAAGCTTGGGTCTTCGGCTTCATAGGCAAGTTCTATCCAATGTTGGGGAACGTTGCATGGAAAACAAAAAAAACTACGCACACGCAAGATTTATCCATGGAGATGCATAGCAGCGAGAGGGGAGAGTATGTCTACGTACCCTCGTAGACCGTAAGCGGAACTGTTTAGTAATGCGGTTGATGTAGTCGAACTTCTTCGTGATCCAACCGATCAAGTATCGAACGTACGACACCTCTGCATTCAGCACACGTTCAACTCGGTGACGTCCTCGCCTTCTTGATCCAGCAAGACGGTCGAAGTAGTGGATGAATTCCGGCAGCACGACAGCGTGGTGACGGTGGTGGTGATG
>NC_041383.1:195130597-195174857 GCF_002162155.2 Triticum dicoccoides
GGGGGGGGCGCCACACACGACTAAGAGATTGTCGTGGTCATTGTGGTGCCCCCTCCCTCATATATATAGGTGGGGGAGAGGAAGGCAGCCAGGCGGTGCCCCAAGGGAGGCCGAATCCCCCTTGGGCTCCTGCCCTGCCCCCCTACCATATTTGCCCGAGGAGGAAAGGAAGGGGGACGAGAGGAAGGCAGGGGGAGGCTGAATCCCCCTCCTTCCTTTTCTCCCCATGGCTGGCTGCCATAGGAGGGGTGCACCAACCCTTGTGGGCTGGTATGCTCCTCTTACTTGGCCCATATGGCCCATATACCTCCCGGGGGCTCCCGGAACCCCTTCCGGTGATCCGATGACTACCCGGTACCTCCCAAAACTCTTCTGGTGTCCAAATAGCATCGTCCTATATATGAATCTTTACCTCCGGACTATTCCGGAGCTCCTCGTCATGTCCGTGGTCTCATCCGGAACTCCAAACAACATTCAGTTACTGTCGACATTCTAGGAACCAGGGTACCCAGACTTGCCTGCCTGCGGTCTGCGGCGTCGTGATAACCCACAAGTGAAGGGGGTCGCAACAGCTTTCGAGGGTAAAGTATTCAACCCAAATTTATTTATTCGACACAAGGGGAGCCAAAGAATATTCTTGAGTATTAGCAGTTGAGTTGTCAATTCAACCGCACCTGGATAACTTAGTATCTGCAGCAAAGTATTTAGTAGCAAAAGTAGTATGATAATAATGGTAACAATGGCAAAGGTAAAGATAAATGTTTTTGGGTTTTTGTAGTAGTTGTAACAGTAGCAACGGAAAAGTAAATAAGCGAAGAACAATATGCGAAAAGCTCGTAGGCAATGGATCAGTGATGGATAATTATGCCAGATGCGATTCCTCATGCAATAGTTATAACATAGGGTGATATAGAACTAGCTCCAATCATCAATGTAATGTAGGCATGTATTCCGTAAATAGTCATGCGTGCTTATGGAAAAGAACTTGCATGACATGTTTTGTCCTACCCTCCCGTGGAAGCGGGGTCCTAGCGGAAACTAAGGGATATTAAGGCCTCCTTTTAATAGAGAACCGGAACAAAGCATTAGCACATAGTGAATACATGAACTCCTCAAACTACGATCATCACCGAGAAGTATCCCGATTATTGTCACTTCGGGGTTGTCGGATCATAACACATAATAGGTGACTATAGACTTGCAAGATAGGATCAAGAACACACATATATTCATGAAAACATAATAGGTTCAGATCTGAAATCATGGCACTCGGGCCCTAGTGACAAGCATTAAGCATAGCAAAGTCATAGCAACATCAATCTCAGAACATAGTGGATACTAAGGATCAAACCCTAACAAAACTAACTTGATTACATGGTAAATCTCATCCAACCCATCACCGTCCAGCAAGCCTACGATGGAATTACTCACGCACGGCGGTGAGCATCATGAAATTGGTGATGGAGGATGGTTGATGATGACGACGGCGACGAATCCCCCTCTCCGGAGCCCCGAACGGACTCCAGATCAGCCCTCCCGAGAGAGATTAGGGCTTGGCGGCGGCTCCGTGTCGTAAAACGCGAGGAAACTTTCTCTCTGATTTTTTTCTCCCCGAACGTGAATATATGGAGTTGGAGTTGAGGTCGGTGGAGGTCCAGGGGGCCCACGAGATAGGAGGGCGCGCCCTAGGGGGGGCGTGCCCCCTGTCTTGTGGACAGCCCGTGGGCCTCCTGGTCTTGATTCTTTCGCCAAAAATTCTTATTAATTCCAAAAAGTGCCTCCGTGGATTTTCAGGACATTCCGAGAACTTTTCTTTTCTACACATAAAACAACATCATGGCAGTTCTGCTGAAAACAGCGTCAGTCCGGGTTAGTTTCATTCAAATCATGCAAGTTAGAGTTCAAAACAAGGGCAAAAGTGTTTGGAAAAGTAGATACATTGGAGACGTATCAACTCCCCCAAGCTTAAACCTTTGCTTGTCCTCAAGCAATTCAGTTGACAAACTGAAAGTGACAAAGAAAAACTTTTACGAACTCTGTTTGCTCTTGTTGTTGTAAACATGAAAAGCCAACATTCAAGTTTCAGCAAATATTATGAACTAACCATACTCACAATAACACATAGGTCTCACAATTACTCATATCAATAGCATAATCAGCTAGCGAGCCATAATAATAAAACTCGGATGACAACACTTTCTCAAAACAATCATAACATGATATAACAAAATGGTATCTCGCTAGCCCTTTCTAAGACCGCAAAACATAAATGCAGAGCACCTTTAAAGATCAAGGACTGACTAAACATTGTAATTCATGGTAAAAGAGATCCAGTCAAGTCATACCCAATATAAACCAATAGTAATGAATGCAAATGACATTGTGCTCTCAAGCGGGTGCTTTTAATAAGAAGGGTGATGACTCAACATAAAAGTAAATAGATAGGCCCTTCGCAGAGGGAAGCAGCGATTTGTAGAGGTGCCAGAGCTCGATTTTAAAATAGAGATTGAATAACATTTTGAGCGACATACTTTCACTGTCAACACAACAACTATGAGATGGCTGTATCTTCCATACTAAATGCATTATAGGCAGTTCCCAAACAGAATGGTAAAGGTTTATACTCCCCCAACCACCAACAAGCATCAATCCATGGCTTGCTTGAAACAACGAGTGCCTCCAACATACAACAGCCCTGGGGGAGTTTTGTTTAATTATTTTGATTTGCTTTGATCTTTTTGGATCATGGGACTGGGCATCCCGGTTACTGGCCCTTTCTCATGAATGAGGAGCGGAGTCCACTCCTCTTGAGAATAACCCACCTAGCATGGAAGATATAGGCAACCCTAGTTGTAACATGAGCTGCTCGAGCATACAAAACATAATTTCATTTGAAGGTTTGGAGTTTGGCACATACAAATTTACTTGGAACGACAGGTAAATACCGCATATAGGAAGGTATAGTGGACTCATATGCAACAACTTTGGGGTTTAAGGAGTTTGGATGCACAAGCAGTATTCCCGCTTAGTACAGGTGAAGGCTAGCAAAAGACTGGGAAACGACCAACTGAGAGAGCGACAACAGTCATAAACATGCATTAAAATTAATTCACACCGAATACAAGCATAAGTAGGATATAATCCACCATGAACATAAATATCATGAAGGCTATGTTGATTTGATTCAACTACATGCGTGAACATGTGCCAAGTCGAGTCACTCATTCATTCAAAGGAGGATACCGTCCCATTATACCACATCATAATCATTCTAATAGCATGTTGGCACGCAAGGTAAACCATTATAACTCATAGCTAATCAAGCATGGCACAAGCAACTATAATCTCTAAATGTCATTGCAAATATGTTTACTTCATAATAGCTGACTCAGAAACGATGAACTCATCATATTTACAAAAACAAGAGAGGTCGGGTTCATACCAGCTTTTCTCATCCCAATAAGTCCATCATATATCGTCATTATTGCCTTTCACTTGCACGACCGAATGATGTGTATAATAATAAGAGTGCACGTGCATTGGACTAAGCTGGAATCTGCAAGCATTCAACTCCAGAGAGAAGACAAGGTAATATGGGCTCTAAGTTAAATAAACAATCATGCATATGAGAGCCACTAAGCATTTTCAATATGGTCTTCTCGACCCCCAAAGGAAAGAAAAGAAAAGAAAACTATTTACACGGGAAAGCTCCCAATAAGTAAGAAGAAGAACTAGAAATCTTTTTGGGTTTTCATTTTAATTCTACTACAAGCATGGAAACTAAACTAACTAATTTTTTTGGTTTTCTTAAGATTTACCAAGCACACAAGAAGAAAACTAGAAAAAGAAATTTAAACTAGAATGGATAATACAATGAAAGAGTATGAGCACTGACGACTAGCGTGTGAACATGAATGTAAAGTCAGTGAGAAATACGTACTCCCCCAAGCTTAGGCTTTTGGCCTAAGTTGGTCTAGTAGCAAAGACCGCCTGGCTGATATCCATAAGTGAAACTGGGGTTGTACTGAGATGAAGAGGCAACCGCCTCCTGAGCAGCAGCGTGTTGGCGAGCTGCATCCATTCCCCTCTCGTATTCAGCTGCTTCTTCCCTGGTGAAAACATATCTTTCTTTTGCCTGATAATCAAAAAGGTAGGGAGCAGGAAGAGTAACAGGGACGACGTTGCGTCTGTCATAGATTAGTCGATAATGGAGGAATTGTTCATTCCTCTCAAGAAAATGATGATTGAACATAGCTTCTTTATACAAATAAACAGGAGGTAAAATCATACCCCCCTCTCATGGGGCTATATTAAGATAATTAGCCACACGGGGTGCATAAATTCCTCCAAATAAATCTCCCTTTCTACTATTATTCTGCAACCTACGTGCAACTATTGCCCCCAAGTTATAACCTTTATAACCTGAAATAGCACTCTTGAGGACACACAGATCAGGGACACACATATGACAAGCTTCGTCTTTACCGTTAATGCATCTACCAATAAAGAGAGCAAAATAATGTATAGTAGGAAAATGAATGCTCCCTATGGTAGCTTGTGCTATGTCCCTAGATTCTCCCACAGTAATACTAGCAAGAAAATCTCTAAATTCAGATTTGCGAGGATCATTAATATTACCCCACTGCGGGAGTTTGCAATCAGTTGTGAAATACTCTAAATCCATGGTATAAGATGTATCATAAATATCAAACATGACACTAGGAGTATTACGCGTACAGTTATATTGGAACCTCCGCACAAAGGAATCAATCAATTGATAGTACTGAGGACACTTATCTTGTAAGAAGTCCTCCAGCTCGGTATTACGCACATACGCGTCAAATTCCTCCTTGAAGCCTGCTTCGACCATAAAATCATCGGATGACCACTCACAAGTCCGTACATTTGCGTCCCTCGGCAATTCAACATCTTGCTCACGTATGGCAATCCTTGGCCCTTTCTTTGCCGAGGAACCACCTTGGTACATTCTTCTAAGCATAATTCTTTTTCTGAAAATTTGTGAAATTTTAGCAACTTCAAAATAAAAGTGAATAAAACTAAACAAGATTGATAGCAACCACTCCTACAAGTGTCTAGAGCCTATATCATGCATTGGAATTGCTTGGGACCTCAAAAATTTAACATGCAAGCTCAAGAACATGGTCACCTATGCAGCAAAAATTTGCAATGAATAAATCACTAGAACAAAAACTAATTGGACCAATGCAGGAGTCACATACCAAACAACAATCTCCCAAAGCAGTTTTGTGAATGGAGCTTTGAGCTAAGAGATCGAAAATCGCAGCAAAACGAGCTAGAACTCATGCTTGAGCTAGATGGGGATTTTTTTGGGTAGAAGATGAAGTGTGTGGGTGCTGGCATAAGTGGAGGGGGCCACCAGGGGCCCACGAGACAGGGGGGCGCGCCCTATAGGGGGGGGGGGCCCTCCACTCTCGTGGCCTAGTGCTTGCCCCTCCGGCAGTGATTTCAGTGCCTAAAATCCACAAATATTCCAGAAAAAAACATACTAAATTTGCAAGGCATTTGGAGCACTTTTATTTTCGGACTATTTTTTTAATGCACGGATAATTCAGAAAACAGACGGATAATACTATTTTTGCTTTATTTATTCTAAATAACAGAAAGTAAAAAGTGGGAACAGAAGGTTGTGCCTTCTAGTTTCATCCATCTCATGATCATCAAAATGAATCCACTAACAAGGTTAATCAAGTCTTGTTAACAAACTCATTCCGAATAACACGGAACCGGAGAAATTTCGAATAACACTAAGTTACCTCAACGGGGATATGAAAATCCCCAACAATGAGAATATCATACTTTTTCTTGACAGTAGGAAGAGGAAATTCAAAACCTCCAAAAATGATAGTTGGAACTTTTTCAATAGAATTGATGCTATGAACTTGAGATTGTTTCCTCGGAAAGTGTACCGTATGCTCATTACCATTAACATGAAAAGTGACATTGCCTTTGTTGCAATCAATAATAGCCCCTGCAGTATTAAGGAAAGGTCTACCAAGGATAATAGACATACTATAGTCCTCGGGAATATCAAGAATAACAAAGTCTGTTAAGATAGTGACATTTGCAACCACAACAAGCACATCCTCACAAATACCGACAGGTATAGCAGTTGATTTATCAGCCATTTGCAAAGATATTTTAGTAGGTGTCAACTTATTCAATTCAAGTCTACGATATAAAGAGAGAGGCATAACACTAACACCGGCTCCAAGATCACATAAAGCAGTTCTAACATAATTTCTTTTAATGGAGCATGGTATAGTTGGTACACCCAGATCTCCAAGTTTCTTTGGTATTCCACCCTTAAAAGTGTAATTAGCAAGCATGGTGGAAATTTCAGCTTCCGATATCTTTCTTTTATTTGTAATGATATCCTTCATATACTTAGCATAGGGATTTACTTTGAGCATATCAGTTAAGCGCATACGTAAGAAAATAGGTCTAATCATTTCAGCAAAGCGCTCAAAATCCTCATCATCCTTTGACCTTGATGGTTTAGGAGGAAAGGGCATGGGTTTCTGAACCCATGGTTCTCTTTCTCTACCGTGCTTCCTAGCAACAAAATCTCTCTTATCATAACGTTGATTCTTTGATTGTGGGTTATCAAGATCAACAGCAGGTTCAATCTCTACATCATTATTTTTGCTAGGTTGAGCATCAACATGAACATTATCATTAACATTATCACTAGGTTCATGTTCATCATCTGATTGAGTTTCAGCATCAGAAATGGAAATATCATTGGGATTCTCAGGTGTGTCTATGACAGGTTCACTAGAAGCATGCAAAGTCCTATCGTCTTTCTTTTTCTTCTTTTTAGAAGAACTAGGTTCCTATAAATTATTTCTCTGAGAATCTTGCTCGATTCTCTTAGGGTGGCCTTCAGGATACAAAGGTTCCTGAGTCATTCTACCAGTTCTAGTAGCCACTCTAACAGCAAAGTCATTTTTATTATTTAATTCATCAAGCAAATCATTTTGAGCTTTAAGTACTTACTCAACTTGAGTAGCAACCATAGAAGCATATTTGCTAACGAGTTGGAGTTCACCTTTAACTCTAGCCAGATTGTCACTTACACGTCCTATCTCGAAAGCATTATTCTTTCACTCTCTACCAACACAAGCATTAAAACTTTCTTGTCTAGCCATAAAATCATCAAATTCATCTAAGCAAGGGCTATGAAATTTAGTAGAGGGGATTTCAACTTTATCATATCTATAGAGAGAATTTACCTTTACTACCTATGTCGGGTTATCAAGACAATGTGCTTCTTCAGGCGGTATATTAAGACCATGTATTTCTTCAATAGGAGGTAAATTCTTAACATCTTCAGCTTTAATACCTTTTTCTTTCATTGATTTCCTTGCCTCTTGCATATCTTAAGGACTGAGAAATAAAACACCTCTCTTCTTCTGAGTGGGTTTAGGAATAGGCTCAGGAGTTGGCTCAATTGGTTCAGGAATTGCTTCAGGAACTGGCTCAGGAAGAGTCCAATTATTTTCATTAGTCAACATATTATTCAATAATATTTCAGCTTCATCGACTGTTCTTTCCCTGAAAACACAACCAACACAACTATCCAAGTAATCCTTGGAAGCATCGGTTAGTCCATTATAAAAGATATCAAGTATTTCATTTTTCTTAAGAGGATGATTAGGCAAAGCATTAAGTAACCGGAGAAGCCTCCCCCAAGCTTGTGGGAGACTCTCCTCTTTGATTTGCACAAAATTATATATTTCCCGCAAAGCAGCTTGTTTCTTATGAGCAGGGAAATATTTAGCAGAGAAGTAATAAATCATATCCTGGGGACTACGCACACAACCAGGAGCAAGAGAATTATACCAAGTCTTAGCATCACCCTTTAATGAGAATGGAAATATCTTAAGGATATAAAAATAGCGAGACTTCTCATCATTAGTAAACAGGGTGGCTATATCATTTAACTTGGTAAGATGTGCCACAACAGCTTTAGATTCAAGGCCATAAAAAGGATCAGATTCAACTAAAGTAATAATTTCAGGATCAACAGAGAATTCATAATCCTTATCAGTAACACAGATAGGTGAAGTAGCAAAAGCAGGATCGGGTTTCATTCTAGCATTAAGAGATTGCTGCTTCCATTTAGCTAATAATTTCTTAAGATCATATCTATCATTGCAAGCAAAGATTTCCCTAGCAGCTTCTTCATTCATAACATAACCCTTAGGAACAACAGGCAATACATAATCATTGGGAGAACCTTCATCATCACTATCATCAGTAATAGGATCTTCAAAAATTTCATTCCCCCTAACTCTAGCAAGTTGTTCATCAAGAAATTCACCTAATGGCAAAGTAGTATCACGCACAGAAGTAGTTTCATCATGCATAGCAGAAGTGGCATCATCAATAACATGCGACATATCAGAATTCATAGCAGTAGCAGGTTTAGGTGTCGCAAGCTTACTAATAACGGAAGGAGAATGTAGTGTAGAGCTAGATGACAGTTCCTTACCTCCCCTCGTAGTTGAGGGCAAAATCTTAGTTTTAGCGTCTTTCAAGTTCTTCATAGTGATCAACAGATATAAATCCCAAGTGACTCAGTGAATAGATCTATGCTCCCCGGCAACGGTGCCAGAAATTAGTCTTGATAACCCACAAGTGTAGGGTATCGCTACAGCTTTCGAGGGTAAAGTATTCAACCCAAATTTATCGATTCGATACAAGGGGAGCCAAAGAATATTCTTGAGTATTAGCAGTTGAGTTGTCAATTCAACCACACCTAGATAACTTAGTATCTGCAGCAAAGTATTTAGTAGCAAAAGTAGTATGATAATAATGGTAACGATGGCAAAGGTAAAGATAAATGTTTTGGGGTTTTTGTTGTAGTTGTAACAGTAGCAACAGAAAAGTAAATAAGCGAAGAACAATATGTGAAAATCTCGTAGGCAATGGATCAGTGATGGATAATTATGCCGGATGCAATTCCTCATGCAATAGTTATAACATAGGTTGATATAGAACTAGCTCCAATTCATCAATGTAATGTAGGCATGTATTCCGTAAATAGTCATACGTGCTTATGGAAAAGAACTTGCATGACATGTTTTGTCCTACCCTCCCGTGTAAGCGGGGTCCTAGCGGAAACTAAGGGATATTAAGGCCTCCTTCTAATAGAGAACCGGAATAAAGCATTAGCACATAGTGAATACATGAACTCCTCAAACTACGGTCATCACCGAGAAGTATCCCGATTATTGTCACTTCGGGGTTGTCGGATCATAACACATAATAGGTGACTATAGACTTGCAAGATAGATCAAGAAAACACATATATTCATGAAAACATAATAGGTTCAGATATGAAATCATGGCACTCGGGCCCTAGTGACAAGCATTAAGCATAGCAAAGTCATAGCAACATCAATCTCAGAACATAATGATACTACGGATAAAACCCTAACAAAACTAACTGAAAGCACAAGTGCTCCCTAGGTGGTTTTGGTAATTAATGTCAACATATCTCTTTTTGGACTAACACTTTTATCTAGTATGTTTCAGATAAGTTCAACAATGGAGTGGCATGGACTAAAGGATGTGGGAACTCCTTCAAGATGCTAAAGACAAAGGATTGGCTCAAGCTTCAAGCACAAGACTCTTCATTTTACATTTTAGTGATCCAAGATCACATTGAGTCTATAGGAAAAGCCAATACTATCAAGAAGGGATGAGGTGTTGCTTAATGAGTTTCTTGCTCCATAGTGCTTAGTGATATGCTCCAAAACCCTCAACTACTTTCCCACTTACACACATATGACCTAAACCTAAAGTCAAACTCGGCCCCACCGATTCTTTCTATCCGGTGCCATCGAGTTCAGATGTCATAGCCACTGCCACAAACCCTAGGCAAATCGGTCTCACCTATAGGGATCTCGGTCTCACCAAGATGGGATTGTAATCTCTCTGTGTATGTCCATTACCAAAATCGGTCTCACCGAGTTTGAGAAATCGGTACTACCGAGATTACAATGCAAACTCTCTGGTTAACTCATTAGCAAAATCGGTCCCATTGAGTTTGAGTAATCGGTCCACCGAGTTTGCCTGACCAACTCTCTGATAAGCTTATTACCAAAATCCGTCTCACCGAGTTTGTGTAATCGGTCTCACCGAGATTACGTTATGCCCTAACCCTAACCATATCGGTCCTACCGAGTTGCATATCGGTCCCACCGAAAATCCTAATGGTCACTAGATTTGCTGAATCGGTCCGACCGAGTTTATCAATTCGGTCCCACCGAGTTTGGTAAATTGTGTGTAACGGTTAGATTTTGTGTGGAGGCTATATATACCCCTCCACCCCCTCTTCATTCGTGGAGAGAGCCATTAGAACGTGCCTACACTTCCAGCATACATTTTCTGAGAGAGAACTACCTACTCATGTGTTGAGGCCAAGATATTCCATTCCTACCATATGAATGTTGATCTCTAGCCTTCCCAAGTTGCTTGCCACTCAAATCTTCTTTCCACCAGATCCAAATCCCACGAGAGAGAGTTGAGTGTTGGGGAGACTATCATTTGAAGCACAAGAGCAAGGAGTTCATCATCAATGCACCATTTGTTACTTCTTGGAGAGTGGTGTCTCCTAGATTGGCTAGGTGTCACTTGGGAGCCTCCGACAAGATTGTGGAGTTGAACCAAGGAGTTTGTAAGGGCAAGGAGATCGCCTACTTCGTGAAGATCTACCGCTAGTGAGGCAAGTCCTTCGTGGGCGACGGCCATGGTGGGATAGACAAGGTTGCTTCTTCATGGACCCTGCGTGGGTGGAGCCCTCCGTGGACTCGCGCAACCGTTACCCTCTGTGGGTTGAAGTCTCCATCAACGTGGATGTACGATAGCACCACCTATCGGAACCACGACAAAAACATCCGTGTCTCCAATTGCGTTTGAATCCTCCAAAACCCTTCCCTTTACATTCTTGCAAGTTGCATGCTTTACTTTCCGCTGCTCATATACTCTTTGCATGCTTGCTTGTTATGTATTGTGAATGTTAAACTTGTGCCTAAACTCCACTTAAACTTAAAGAAGTTAAAAACTGCAACTTTGTCACTTAGTGTCTAATCACCCCCCTCTAGACACCTCTTCTCAAGGTCCTACAAGTGGTATTAGAGCATTGGTCTCCATTGCCTTGGTTTAATCACCATTGGAGGAAGATGGACGAGTCTACTTTGGGGAGTCTTAGACATAGAGTGCCTATTCTTGATGGAGAGTATTTTCATGAGTGGAAAAATGAGATGCTTGTAATTTTCAATCAATATCATTTGAACAAGTACATTGCTAGCCCTTGTGCACCTCATGTTGATCCTATGCATCCTACTCTTGATGAGTCAATTGATATGATTAGGAATCTTAGAACTGTTAACCTTATCACTAGAGGCTTGCCTAGAAACTTAATTACAAACTTGCCTACTCTTGAGTGTGCCTACACTATATGGAAATTTCTTGAGGAACGCTTTCCAAATTATTCCTTGAAAAATCTTGATGAAATTCTCCATAAGTCTATTGCCTTGAGTAAGATGAATACTAGTGATCCTATGTTTGGTGATCGTCTATTTGAACTTACAAACCTTATGCGTGCCAAAGGAGATGTTGGAATTATTAGTGATATTATTTCCGAAGCTATAAAAATTCATAAGCAAGATCATTGTCAAACTCACTCTAACGAATTACCCTCTCTAGGATTTGATCCACCACATGACGATGTTGAACATGGATACTATGATGAGGATGAGGATAGTGACTTTGATCTTGATGATGCAATGAGACACTTTGGTCTTATGGCAAATCTTTGGGATATATGACAGGAGGAAAGGAATGGGTTCTTGATAGTGGATGTACCGATCACATGACAGGAGATAAATACATGTTTCGTGAGCTTGCTGAAAATGATAGTCCTCGAAAGTATGTCACTTTCGGTGACAACTCAAAGGGTAAGGTGGTTGGGCTCAGTAAGGTGGCCATATCACATGATAGCTCCATACAAAATTTCATGCTCGTTGAATCTCTTGGATACAACTTACTTTCAGTATCTAGACTTGCTGATTTCGGTTTCAATGTCCTATTTATTGAAGTAGATTGCCAAGTGTTTCATCGAGACAATCATAAAATGGTCTTTACCGGTGTGCATAGAGGTGATCTATACATTGTTGATTTCACTAAAAAGGCTCAACCTAAAACTTGCTTCATTGCTAAATCCTCAAAAGGTTGGTTATGGCATAGACGACTAGGTCATGTTGGCATGAGAAACCTTGACAAGCTTATTAAAGGAAATCATATCCTTGGTGTTAACGATGTGATATTTGATAAGGATAGACTTTGCAGTGCTTGTCAAGTAGGTAAACAGGTTGGAGGAAGGCATCCCGTGAAGAACATCATGACCACAAGGAGGCCACTCGAGCTACTTCACATGGATCTTTTTGGTCCCAACTCTTACAAGAGTCTTGGTGGAAATTCTTTTGGTCTAGTTATAGTTGATGATTTTTCAAGATTTACGTGGGTGTTCTTTCTCCATGATAAATTGCAGGTCCAAAAGATCTTCAAAAACTTTGCTAGGAAGGCCCAAAATCAATTTGAAGTGAAGATCAAGAAGGTTCGCAGCGACAACGGAACGGAGTTCAAGAACGCAAATGTGGACACCTTTCTTGACGAAGAAGGGATTTCACACGAGTTATCGGCTACGTACACACCTCAACAAAATGGAGTTGTTGAGAGGAAGAACCGGATGCTCATCAAAATGGCGAGAACGATGCTTGATGAGTACAAGACACCGAAGCACTTTTGGGCAGAAGCGGTTGAGACAGCTTGTCATGCAACAAATCGCTTGTATCTTCACAAGCTACTCGGCAAGACGGCATACGAGCTCCTCACCGGTAACAAACCCCAAGTTTGATACTTTCGAGTATTCGGCTCAAAGTGCTACATTCTTGATAAGCATCATCGTTCTAAATTTGCTCCTAAGTCTCATGAAGGTTTCCTACTAGGTTATGGCTCAAACTCTCACACTTACCGTGTCTACAACAATTTCACCCGAAAGGTTGAAGAGACGGTAGATGTGAAGTTTGATGAATCTAACGGCTCGCAAGTAGAGCAATTGCCAATTGATGTAGGAGACAAAGATCCTTCGGAAGCAATCGAAGACTTGTCTATTGGCAAGGTTCGTCCAACGGAGGTGAAGGAGAGTACCTCGTCCGTCCAAGTGGAAGCTTCTACTTCACGACAAGGTGAACCAAGAGTTGATATGGAAGCATCCACAAGTGGGACACACCAAGATGAAGAAAACAAGGAAGTGCATCATGAACGTCAACAACCTCCTTCCCCACCACGATAAGAGAACGACAATGCCAACAACGAAGAAGGCCAAGAAGAAGAACAAGATGAAGAAGAAGTTCAACCAAGAACCAAGCAAAAGCTTTCACGAGTTCGAGCAAGAATTTCTAAAGACCATCCCGTCGAGCAAATCTACAATGATATTCAAACCGGGAGAATCACTCGCTCTAAAACTCGTTTAGCTAACTTTTGTGAAAACTATTTGTTCATCTCTAGCATTGAACCTATGAAGGTCGAAGAAGCATTGGAAGATCCGGATTGGATAAATGCTATGCATGAAGAGCTACACAACTTTGAGAGGAACCAAGTTTGGACATTGGTTGAGAAGCCCGACAACAACCACAACATCATCGGTACCAAATGGGTGTTTCGCAACAAGCAAGATGAAGATGGACAAGTAGTTCGCAACAAAGCACGTCTTGTCGCCCAAGGCTACACACAAGTCGAAGGTATGGACTATGGTGAGACTTATGCTCCCGTTGCTAGACTTGAATCCATTCACATCTTACTTGCCTATGCTAATCACCATGATATCACCTTGTACCAAATGGACATTAAAAGTGCTTTTCTAAATGGTGAAATAGAGGAGGAAGTTTATGTTAAGCAACCTCCCGGCTTTGTCAATCCTAAGAAACCCAATAATGTTTACAAACTTCACAAAGCTCTTTATGGTCTTAAACAAGCTCTTAGAGCATGGTATAAATGCTTGACCAAGTTCCTTATTGAAAAAGGCTTTGAAATTGGGAAAATTGATTCCACACTTTTTACTAAAAGGGTTAATGGAGAACTATTTGTGTGCAAAATCTATGTTGATGATATTATATTTGGTTCAACTAACCCTCATTTTAGTGAAAAGTTTGGGAAGCTAATGTCAGAGAAGTTTGAGATGTCTATGATGAGTGAACTCAAATTCTTTCTTGGGTTGCAAATTAAGCAAACTAAGGAAGGTACTTTTGTTTCTCAAACGAAGTACACCAAGGACTTATTCAAGAAGTTCAATATGCAAGAATGCAAAGGTATGACTACACCCATGCCTACTAGTGGACATCTTGACTTGACCAAAGATGGTGAACCGGTTGATCAAAAGGTTTATCGTTCTATGATTGGTTCATTGTTATATCTATGTGCTTCATGTCCCGATATCATGCTAAGTGTGTGCATGTGTGCACGATATCAAGCTGCTCCTAAAGAATGTCATCTTAAGGCCGTGAAAAGGATAGTGAGATACTTAATCCATACACCAAACTTTGGCATTTGGTATCCTAAGAGGGCCTCTTTCGATCTTATTGGCTACTCCGACTCGGACTATGCCGGAGACAAGGTTGATAGAAAGTCTACTTAGGGTACTTGTCAATTTCTTGGTAGATCTCTTGTGTCTTGGTCCTCCAAGAAACAAAACTCGGTATCCTTATCCACCGCCGAAGCGGAATACATTGCCGCTGGTTCATGTTGTGCTCAAGTACTTTGGATGACCCAAACTCTTAAAGATTAAGGGATATATGTGAAACATGTTCCATTGCTTTGTGACAATGAAAGTGCTATTAAAATTGGTCATAATCCTGTACAACATTCTCGAACTAAGCATATTGAAGTTCGTCATCATTTCATTCGAGATCATGTTGCTAAGGGTGACATTGATCTTAAGCATGTTCGCACCGAAAAGAAACTAGCGGATATATTCACTAAACCTCTTGATGAGAAAGTGTTTTGCAAGTTAAGAGGAGAATTGAACATCATTGATGCTTCAAACTTGGAGTAGAAACTCCATTGGATACATGCAAGACATGAGCTTATGACTAATCCTTGACATTTCTCTTATGATGATAATCTTATATCTTGGATATGCTTGCACCTTGCATGTTATATAACCCATGTAGGTACTTGGATGAATCTAAATCTATGAGATTGCAACTCACTCACATCTTGAGCAATCTCTACATCACCAAGTTTCTACACTGTGGTGGTTGAAGACAAGGAAGCACGGAACCATTCGAACATATCCTTTGACAAATTCTATGTTGAGCTTCATGATTGTCATTTTTGGATACACAAGTGCTCTTCCTTGCAAGAACTAACCCATGTAGGTAGATGGACTCAAATTCCATGTGGTGCTCCCAATTCTTGGTGAGCTACATCAACCTTGAGCAACCCACACAAGTTCAACCACATGTTCAACACCACCAACCAAGGTATGTTATTCCATCTTAGAGAAGCTTTACTCCAAGTCATGAGCTAAAGCAACTCGACAAGATGTGAATACATCAAGATGCTTAAACAAAAAATGACAACCCCATTTTGAGCTTAAACGATGAGTATGACCTATGATCAAGTGATCTCACTTGACTCCTAAGTCAATATACTCTAACATAGGTGACTTTGTCGCCGACCATCTCTAGATGAAGTTCTCTTGTGTTATTTTCTTTTTTTTGCATTTGTCTCATGCATATTTGTTTCCCCTTTCAAAAAAAACTTCATCTAGATTTCTTTCTGTTTGCTCTGCATTTTCTGCATCCAATTCATTGCATATCATTCAGTAAATTCCTTGCAAATCTTTGTGAGATCTTACTAGTCTAGTGAGCTGAGGTGACAAGTGTTTTCTTTGCGATGAACTCGGTTTCACCGATTTGTTATTTTCGGTCCAACCGAATCCTTTCGGTACAACCAAATCATACCAGTCGGTGCCACCGATTTCACAACAGGAAAAACAGGTTGCCACTTATTCTGTGTTTGTTCTGATCCAGCTCCACTATATGTAAATGCTTTGTATTGTGTCTCAAGGATCAAACCCTTCTTGGAAATTTATGTCAAAGGGGGAGAGAGAGATCACATCAAAGCTTATCACTTAGAGAGATCACATCAGAGAGAGAGAATATCACCTCCTCAGGGGGAGAAAGAGATCTCCAGGGGGAGAGACTACTCAAGTAGAAAGTATTTCTCAAGGATCCCAGATGCTTGGTGTTCAAGAGGAGAGATGCCACATGTCTTCTTGAGGGGAAAGACATGTTCATATGTGCTTATCTGCATTAGCTCTGTTCATTTATATCTTTCAGCTCTGATTTTCTGTTCCCTATCTTCTCCCAGTATCCCGTGCTAGATTCAGGGGGAGCAAGACATCTAAGGGAAAGAAATCATTTAAATTCATTGCATATCTTTACTCTTGGGGACATGTCTAATCCAATGTGGTACTTAGTACTCACTCTCTACATGTCATCCCAGTCTTGGTATTCTTGTGGTTTCTTCTGTTTGCTCTAGCTAGTAGATGTACCTGTGTTATCTAACCTTGTTTACGCAGGTTCATTCCATCCTAAGCCAACTCAAGACTACAAGGTAAGTATATGCATCACAATCATGTGTATGAGGAATTCTTGCTAATGTACATACTGTTTGCAAGAAGGACTCATGGGCATGAAGGTATTCCCTTTAATATTCTTTGCTCTGATGCATATGGCCAAGATACATGTAACACATTGCCTGCTCTATCATGGTTATGCTCTCACATGCTTCTATATTCCATATTCACATGATTGCATACGTATAGGGGGAGCCTATGCTTGTTACATGTCTTTCCAAAGCTTTACTTGCTATTCTTTATATCTTTATCTAAAGCTTTGATGTATGTTGTCATCAATTACCAAAAAGGGGGAGATTGAAAGCACAAGTGCTCCCTAGGTGGTTTTGGTAATTAATGTCAACATATCTCTTGTTGGACTAACACTTTTATCTAGTATGTTTCAGATAAGTTCAACAATGGAGTGGCATGGACTAAATGAAGGAAATGTGCCCTAGAGGCAATAATAAAGTTATTATTTATTTCCTTATATCATGATAAATGTTTATTATTCATGCTAGAATTGTATTAACTGGAAACATAATACATGTGTGAATATATAGACAAACAGAGTGTCACTAGTATGCCTCTACTTGACTAGCTTGTTAATCAAAGATGGTTATGTTTCCTAACCATGAACAAGGAGTTGTTATTTGATTAACGAGGTCACATCATTAGTTGAATGATCTGATTGACATGACCCATTCCGTTAGCTTAGCACCCGATCATTTAGTATGTTGCTATTGCTTTCTTCATGACTTATACATGTTCCTATGACTATGAGATTATGCAACTCCCGTTTACCGGAGGAACACTTTGTGTGCTACCAAACGTCACAACGTAACTGGGTGATTATAAAGGTGCTCTACAGGTGTCACCGAAGGTACTTGTTGGGTTGGCGTATTTCGAGATTAGGATTTGTCACTCCGAATGTCGGAGAGGTATCTCTGGACCCTCTCGGTAATGCACATCACTTAAGCCTTGCAAGCATTGCAACTAATGAGTTAGTTGCGAGATGATGTATTACGGAACGAGTAAAGAGACTTGCCGATAACGAGATTGAACTAGGTATTGTATACTGACGATCGAATCTCGGGCAAGTAACATACCGATGACAAAGGGAACAACGTATGTTGTTATGTGGTCTGACCGATAAAGATCTTCGTAGAATATGTAGGAACCAATATGGGCATCCAGGTCCTGTTATTGGTTATTGACCGGAGACGTGTCTCGGTCATGTCTACATTGTTCTCGAATCGTAGGGTCCGCACGCTTAAGGTTTCGATGACAGTTGTATTATGAGTTTATGTATTTTGATGTACCGAAGGTTGTTCGGAGTCCCGGATGTGATCACGGACATGACGAGGAGTCTCGAAATGGTCGAGACATAAAGATTGATATATTGGACGGATATATTTGGACACCGGAAAGGTTCCGGATGAGATTGGGACTATACCGGAGTTCCGGGAGGTTACCGGAACCCCCCGGTAGGTATATGGGCCTTATTGGGCCTTAGTGGAAAGGAGGGAGAAGGAGCAAAGGAGGGGGCGCGCCCCCCCAAGCCCAATCCGAATTGGGAGGGGGGCCGGCCCCCCTTTCCTTCTTCCCTCCCCTCTCTTCCTTCCCTCTCCTACTCCTAATAGGAAAGGGGGGCCAAACCTACTTGGAGTAGGTTTGCCCCCCCTAGGGCACGCCTCCCCTCTTGGCCGGCCCCCTCCTCCTCTCCCCCTTTATATACGGAGGAGGGGGCACCCCATAGACACACAAGTTGATCTTCGTGATCGTTCCTTAGCCGTGTGCGGTGCCCCCCTCCACGATATTACACCTCGGTCATATTGTAGCGGTGCTTAAGAGAAGCCCTGCGACGGTTGAACATCAAGATCGTCACCACGCCGTCGTGCTGACGGAACTCCTCCCCGAAGCTTTGCTGGATCGGAGCCCGGGGAGTGTCATCGAGCTGAACGTGTGCCAAGAACTCGGAGGTGCCGGAGTAACGATGCTTGGATCGGTTGAACCGGGAAGACATACGACTACTTCCTGTACATTGTGTCAACGCTTTCGCTTCGGTCTACGAGGGTACATAGACAACACTCTCCCCTCTCATTGCTATATCATCACCATGATCTTGCGTGTACGTAGGATTTTTTTTGAAATTACTACGTTACCCAACAGTGGCATCCGAGCCTAGGTTTTATGGTTTGATGTTATATGCACGAGTAGAACACAAATGAGTTGTGGGCGATATAAGTCATACTGCTTACCAGCATGTCATACTTTGGTTCGGCAGTATTGTTGGATGAAGCGGCCCGGACCGACATTACGCGTACGCTTACGCGAGACTGGTTTTACTGCCGTGCTTTGCACACAGGTGACTAGCGAGTGTCAGTTTCTCCAACTTTAGTTGAACCGAGTGTGGCTACGCCCGGTCCTTGCGAAGGTTAAAACAGCATCAACTTGACAAACTATCATTGTGGTTTTGATGCGTAGGTGAGATTGGTTCTTGCTTAAGCCCGTAGCAGCCACGTAAAACTTGCAATAACAAAGTAGAGGACATCTAACTTGTTTTTGCAGGGCATGTTGTGATGTGATATGGCCAAGACATGATGCTATATTTTATTGTATGAGATGATCATGTTTTGTAACCGAAGTTATCGGCAACTGGCAGGAGCCATATGGTTGTCGCTTTATTGTATGAAATGCAAACGCCCTGTAATTGCTTTACTTTATCACTAGGCGGTAGCGATAGTCGTAGAAGCAATAGATGGCGTAAACGACAAACGATGCTACGATGGAGATCAAGGTGTCGCGTCGGTGACGATGGTGACCATGATGGTGCTTCAGAGATGGAGATCACAAGCACAAGATGATGATGGCCATATCATATCACTTATATTGATTGCATGTGATGTTTATCCTTTATGCATCTTATCTTACTTTGATTGACGGTAGCATTTTAAGATGATCTCTCATTAAAAATTATCAAGAAGTGTTCTCCCTGAGTATGCACCGTTGCCAAAGTTCGTCGTGCCCAGACACCACGTGATGATCGGGTGTGATAAGCTCTACGTCCATCTACAACGGGTGCAAGCCAGTTTTGCACAAGCAGAATACTCAGGTTAAACTTGACGAGCCTAGCATATGCAGATATGGCCTCGGAACACGAAGACCGAAAGGTCGAGCGTGAATCATATAGTAGATATGATCAACATAAGATGTTCACCATTGAAAACTACTCCATCTCACGTGATGATCGGTTATGGTTTAGATGATTTGGATCACGTGATCACTTAGATGACTAGAGAGATGTCTGTCTAAGTGGGAGTTCTTAAGTAATATGATTAATTGAACTTAAATTTATCATGAACTTAGTACCTGATAGTATCTTGCTTCTCTATGTTGTTTGTAGATAGATGGCCCGTGCTGTTGTTCCGTTGAATTTTAATGCGTTCCTTGAGAAAGCAAAGTTGAAAGATGATGGTAGCAACTACGCGGATTGGGTCCGTAACTTGAGGATTATCCTCATTGCTGCACAGAAAAATTACGTCCTGGAAGCACCGCTGGGTGCCAGGCCTGCTGCTGATGCAACTGACGACGTTAAGAACGTCTGGCAGAGCAAAGCTGATGACTACTCGATAGTTCAATGTGCCATGCTTTACGGCTTAGAACCGAGACTTCAACGACGTTTTGAACGTCATGGAGCATATGAGATGTTCCAGGAGTTGAAGTTAATATTCCAGAAGAATGCCCGGATTGAGAGATATGAAGTCTCCAATAAGTTCTATAGCTGCAAGATGGAGGAGAATAATTCTGTCAGTGAGCATATACTCAAGATGTTTGGGTATTGTAATCACTTGATTCAACTGGGAGTTACTCTTCCGGATGATAGCATCATTGACAGAATTCTCCAATCACTTCCACCAAGCTACAAGAGCTTCGTGATGAACTATAATATGCAAGGGATGGATAAAACGATTCCCGAGCTCTTCGCAATGCTAAAGGCTGCGGAAGTAGAAATCAAGAAGGAGCATCAAGTGTTGATGGTCAACAAGACCACTAGTTTCAAGAAAAAGGGCAAAGGGAAGAAGGGGAACTTCAAGAAGAACAGCAAGCAAGTTGCTGCTCAAGAGAAGAAACCCAAATCTGGACCTAAGCCTGAAACTGAGTGCTTCTACTGCAAGCAGACTGGACACTGGAAGCGGAACTGCCCCAAGTATTTGGCGGATAAGAAGGATGGCAAGGTGAACAAAGGTATATGTGATATACATGTTATTGATGTGTACCTTACTAGAGCTCACAGTAGCACCTGGGTATTTGATACTGGTTCTGTTGCTAATATTTGCAACTCAAAACAGGGACTACGGATTAAGCGAACACTAGCAAAGGACGAGGTGATGATGCGCGTGGGAAATGGTTCCAAAGTTGATGTGATCGCGGTCGGCACGCTACCTCTACATCTAACTTCGGGATTAGTATTAGACCTAAATAATTGTTATTTGGTGCCAGCGTTGAGCATGAACATTATATCTGGATCTTGTTTGATGCGAGATGGTTATTCATTTAAATCAGAGAATAATGGTTGTTCTATTTATATGAGTAATATCTTTTATGGTCATGCACCCTTGAAGAGTGGTCTATTTTTGATGAATCTCGATAGTAGTAATACACATATTCATAGTATTGAAGCCAAAAGATGCAGAGTTGATAATGATAGTGCAACTTATTTGTGGCACTGCCGTTTAGGTCATATCGGTGTAAAGCGCATGAAGAAACTTCATACTGATGGACTTTTGGAACCACTTGATTATGAATCACTTGGTACTTGCGAACCGTGCCTCATGGGCAAGATGACCAAAACGCCGTTCTCCGGTACTATGGAGAGAGCAACAGATTTGTTGGAAATCATACATACAGATGTATGTGGTCCGATGAATGTTGAAGCTCGTGGCGGATATCGTTATTTTCTCACCTTCACAGATGATTTAAGCAGATATGGGTATATCTACTTAATGAAGCATAAGTCTGAAACATTTGAAAAGTTCAAAGAATTTCAGAGTGAAGTTGAAAATCATCGTAACAAGAAAATAAAGTTCCTACGATCTGATGGTGGAGGAGAATATTTGAGTTACGAGTTTGGTCTACACTTGAAACAATGCGGAATAGTTTCGCAACTCACGCCACCCGGAATACCACAGCGTAATGGTGTGTCCGAACGTCGTAATCGTACTTTACTTGATATGGTGCGATCTATGATGTCTCTTACTGATTTACCGCTATCGTTTTGGGGTTATGCTTTAGAGACGGCCACATTCACATTAAATAGGGCACCATCAAAATCCGTTGAGACGACACCTTATGAACTATGGTTTGGCAAGAAACCAAAGTTGTCGTTTCTTAAAGTTTGGGGCTGCGATGCTTATGTGAAAAAACTTCAACCTGATAAGCTCGAACCCAAATCGGAGAAATGTGTCTTCATAGGATACCCAAAGGAGACAGTTGGGTACACCTTCTATCACAGATCCGAAGGCAAGACATTCGTTGCTAAGAATGGATCCTTTCTAGAGAAGGAGTTTCTCTCGAAAGAAGTGAGTGGGAGGAAAGTAGAACTTGATGAGGTAACTGTACCTACTCCTTTGTTGGAAATTAGTACATCATAGGAACCGGTTTCTGTGACGTCAAAACCAACTAGTGAGGAAGTTGATGATGATGATCATAGAACTTCAGATCAAGTTACTACAGAACCTTGTAGGTCAAACAGAATAAGATCTGCACCAGAGTGGTACGGTAATCCTATTCTGGAAGTCATGCTACTAGATCATGATGAACCTACGAACTATGAAGAAGCGATTGTGAGCCCAGATTCCGCAAAATGGCTTGAAGCCATGAAACCTGAGATGGGATCCATGTATGAGAACAAAGTATGGACTTTGGTTGACTTGCCCGATGATCGGCAAGCAATTGAGAATAAATGGATCTTCAAGAAGAAGACTGACGCTGACGGTAATGTTACTGTCTACAAAGCTCGACTTGTTGCAAAAGGTTTTCGACAAGTTCAAGGGATTGACTACGATGAGACCTTCTCACCCGTAGCGATGCTTAAGTCTGTCCAAATCATGTTAGCAATTGCCGCATTTTATGATTATGAAATTTGGCAAATGGATGTAAAAACTGCGTTCCTGAATGGGTTTCTGGAGGAAGAGTTGTATATGATGCAACCAGAAGGTTTTATCGATCCAAAGGGAGCTAACAAAGTGTGCAAGCTCCAGCAATCCATTTATGGACTGGTGCAAGCCTCTCGGAGTTGGAATAAACGCTTTGATAGTGTGATCAAAGCATTTGGGTTTATACAGACTTTTGGAGAAGCCTGTATTTACAAGAAAGTGAGTGGGAGCTCTGTAGCATTTCTAATATTATATGTGGATGACATATTGTTGATTGGAAATGATATAGAATTTCTAGATAGCATAAAGGGATACTTGAATAAAAGTTTTTCAATGAAAGACCTTGGTGAAGCTGCTTACATATTGGGCATTAAGATCTATAGAGATAGATCAAAACGCTTAATTGGACTTTCACAAAGCACATACCTTGACAAAGTTTTGAAGAAGTTCAAAATGGATCAAGCAAAGAAAGGGTTCTTGCCTGTATTGCAAGGTGTGAAGTTGAGTAAGACTCAATGTCCGACCACTGCAGAAGATAGAGAGAAAATGAAAGATGTTCCCTATGCTTCAGCCATAGGCTCTATCATGTATGCAATGCTGTGTACCAGACCTGATGTGTGCCTTGCTATAAGTTTAGCAGGGAGGTACCAAAGTAATCCAGGAGTGGATCACTGGACAGCGGTCAAGAACATCCTGAAGTACCTGAAAAGGACTAAGGGTATGTTTCTCATATATGGAGGTGACAGAGAGCTCATCGTAAATGGTTACGTTGATGCAAGCTTTGACACTGATCCGGACGATTCTAAATCGCAAACCGGATACGTGTTTACATTAAACGGTGGAGCTGTTAGTTGGTGAAGTTCAAAGCAAAGCGTCGTGGTGGGATCTACATGTGAAGCGGAATACATAGCTGCTTCGGAAGCAGCCAATGAAGGAGTCTGGATGAAGAAGTTCATATCCGATTTAGGTGTCATACCTAGTGCATCGGGTCCAATGAATCTTTTGTGACAATACTGGAGCGATTGCCTTAGCGAAGGAATCCAAATTTCACAAGAGAACCAAGCACATCAAGAGACGCTTCAATTCCATCCGGGATCTAGTCTAGGTGGGAGACATAGAGATTTGCAAGATACATACAGATCTGAATGTTGTAGACCTGTTGACTAAGCCTCTTCCACGAGAAAAACATGATCAACACCAAGACTCCATGGGTGTTAGAATCATTACTGTGTAATCTAGATTATTGACTCTAGTGCAAGTGGGAGACTGAAGGAAATATGCCCTAGAGGCAATAATAAAGTTATTATTTATTTCCTTATATCATGATAAATGTTTATTATTCATGCTAGAATTGTATTAACCGGAAACATAATACATGTGTGAATATATAGACAAACAGAGTGTCACTAGTATGCCTCTACTTGACTAGCTTGTTAATCAAAGATGGTTATGTTTCCTAACCATGAACAAGGAGTTGTTATTTGATTAATGAGGTCACATCATTAGTTGAATGATCTGATTGACATGACCCATTCCGTTAGCTTAGCACCCGATCGTTTAGTATGTTGCTATTGCTTTCTTCATGACTTATACATGTTCCTATGACTATGAGATTATGCAACTCCCGTTTACCGGAGGAACACTTTGTGTGCTACCAAACATCACAACGTAACTGGGTGATTATAAAGGTGCTCTACAGGTGTCACCGAAGGTACTTGTTGGGTTGGCGTATTTCGAGATTAGGATTTGTCACTCCGAATGTCAGAGAGGTATCTCTGGGCCCTCTCGGTAATGCACATCACTTAAGCCTTGCAAGCATTGCAACTAATGAGTTAGTTGCGAGATGATGTATTACGGAACGAGTAAAGAGACTTGCCGATAACGAGATTGAACTAGGTATTGGATACCGACGATCGAATCTCGGGCAAGTAACATACCGATGACAAAGAGAACAACGTATGTTGTTATGCGGTCTGACCGATAAAGATCTTCGTAGAATATGTAGGAACCAACATGGGCATCCAGGTCCTGCTATTGGTTATTGACCGGAGACGTGTCTCGGTCATGTCTACATTGTTCTCGAACCATAGGGTCCGCACGCTTAAGGTTTCGATGACAGTTATATTATGAGTTTATGTATTTTGATGTACCGAAGGTTGTTTGGAGTCCCGGATGTGATCACGGACATAACGAGGAGTCTCGAAATGGTCGAGACATAACGATTGATATATTGGACGGATATATTTGGACACCGGAAAGGTTCCAGATGAGATTGGGACTATACCGGAGTTCCAGGAGGTTACCGGAACCCCCCGGTAGGTATATGGGCCTTATTGGGCCTTAGTGGAAAGGAGGGAGAAGGAGCAAAGGAGGGGGCGCGCCCCCCCAATCCCAATCCGAATTGGGAGGGGGGCCGGCCCCCCTTTCCTTCTTCACTCCCCTCTCTTCCTTCCCTCTCCTACTCCTAATAGGAAAGGGGGGCCAAACCTACTTGGAGTAGGTTTGCCCCCCCTAGGGCGCGCCTCCCCTCTTGGCCGCCCCCCTCCTCCTCTCCCCCTTTATATACGGAGGAGGGGGGCACCCCATAGACACACAAGTTGATCTTCGTGATCGTTCCTTAGCCGTGTGCGGTGCCCCCCTCCACGATATTACACCTCGGTCATATTGTAGTAGTGCTTAGGAGAAGCCTTGCGACGGTTGAACATCAAGATCGTCACCACGCCGTCGTGCTGACGGAACTCCTCCCCAAAGCTTTGCTGGATCGGAGCCCGGGGAGCGTCATCGAGCTGAACGTGTGCCAAGAACTCAGAGGTGCCGGAGTAACGGTGCTTGGATTGGTTGAACCGGGAAGACGTACGACTACTTCCTCTACATTGTGTCAACGCTTCCGCTTCAGTCTACGAGGGTACATAGACAACACTCTCCCCTCTTGTTGCTATATCATCACCATGATCTTGCGTGTACGTAGGAATTTTTTTGAAATTACTACGTTACCCAACACTAAAGGATGTGGGAACTCCTTCAAGATGCTAAAGACAAAGGATTGGCTCAAGCTTCAAGCTCAAGACTCTTCATTTTACATTTTAGTGATCCAAGATCACATTGAGTCTATAGGAAAAGCCAATACTATCAAGAAGGGATGAGGTGTTGCTTAATGAGTTTCTTGCTCCACAGTGCTTAGTGATATGCTCCAAAACCCTCAACTACTTTCCCACTTCCACACATATGACCTAAACCTAAAGTCAAACTCGGCCCCACCGATTCTTTCTATCCGGCGCCACCGAGTTCAGATGTCATAGCCACTGCCACAAACCCTAGGAAAATCGGTCTCACCGATAGGGATCTCGGTCTCACCGAGATGGGATTGTAATCTCTCTCTGTATGTCCATTGCCAAAATCAGTCTCACCGAGTTTGAGCAATCGGTACTACCGAGATTACAATGCAAACTCTCTGGTTAACTCATTACCAAAATTGGTCCCACCGAGTTTGAGTAATCGGTCACACCGAGTTTGCCTGGCCAACTCACTGATAAGCTTATTACCAAAATCGGTCTCACCGAGTTTGTGTAATCGGTCTCAACGAGATTACATTATGCCCTAACCCTAACCATATCGGTCCTACCAAGTTGCATACTGGTCCCACCGAAAATCCTAACGGTCACTAGATTTGCTGAATCGGTCCGACCGAGTTTATCAATTCGGTCCCACCGAGTTTGGTAAATTGTGTGTAACGGTTAGATTTTGTGTGGAGGCTATATATACCCCTCCACCTCCTCTTCATTCGTGGAGAGAGCCATCAGAACATGCCTACACTTCCAGCATACATTTTCTGAGAGAGAACTACCTACTCATGTGTTGAGGCCAAGATATTCCATTCCTACCATATGATTGTTGATCTCTAGCCTTCCCAAGTTGCTTTCCACTCCAATCTTCTTTCCACCAGATCCAAATCCCATGAGAGAGAGTTGAGTGTTGGGGAGACTATCATTTGAAGCACAAGAGAAAGGAGTTCATCATCAACACACCATTTGTTACTTCTTGGAGAGTGGTGTCTCCTAGATTGGCTAGGTGTCACTTGGGAGCCTCCGACAAGATTGTGGAGTTGAACCAAGGAGTTTGTAAGGGCAAGGAGATCGCCTACTTCGTGAAGATCTACCGCTAGTGAGGCAAGTCCTTCGTGGGCGACGGCCATGGTGGGATAGACAAGGTTGCTTCTTCGTGGACCCTTCGTGGGTGGAGCCCTCCGTGGACTCATGCAACCGTTACCATTCGTGGGTTGAAGTCTCCATCAACATGGATGTACGATAGCACCACCTATCGGAACCACAACAAAAACATCCGTGTCTCCAATTGCGTTTGAATCCTCCAAAACCCTTCCCTTTACATTCTTGCAAGTTGCATGCTTTACTTTGCGCTGCTCATATACTCTTTGCATGCTTGCTTGTTATGTATTGTGAATGTTAAACTTGTGCCTAAACTCCACTTAAACTTAAAGAAGTTAAAAACTGCAACTTTGTCACTTAGTGTCTAATCACCCCCCTCTAGACACCTCTTCTCAAGGTCCTACACTAACTTGATTACATGGTAAATCTCATCAACCCATCACCGTCCAGCAAGCCTACGATGGGATTACTCACGCACGGCGGTGAGCATCATGAAATTGGTGATGGAGGATGGTTGATGATGACGACAGCGACGAATCCCCCTCTCTGGAGCCCCGAACGGACTCCAGATCAGCCCTCCCGAGAGAGATTAGGGATTGGCGGCGGCTCCGTGTCGTAAAACGCGATGAAACTTTCTCTCTAATTTTTTTCTCCCCGAACGTGAATATATGGAGTTGGAGTTGAGGTCGGTGGAGGTCCAAGGGGCCCACGAGATAGGAGGGCGCGCCCTAAGGGGGGGGGCGCCCCCTGTCTTGTGGACAACCTGTGGGCATGATACGTCTCCAACGTATCTATAATTTTTGATTGCTCCATGCTACTTTATCTACAGTTTTAGGCAATATTGGGCTTTATTACCCACTTTTATATTATTTTTGGGACTAACCTATTAACCGGAGGCCCAGCCCAGATTTGTTGTTTATGGCTATTTCAGTGTTTCGAGGAAAAGGAATATCAGACGGAGTCAAAACGGAACGAAATCAACTGGAGAAGTTATTTTTGGAAGGAAACCCACCTGATGGACTTGGACCCCACGTTAGAAGATACGGGAGGTCCTCACGAGGGTGGGGGGCACCCCCTGGGGGCGCCCCCTGCCTCGTGGGCCCCCCGTAGCTCCACCGACGTACCCCCTGCACCCATATATACTCTTGTACCCTAAAACTATCAGAACAGAAGATAGATCGGGAGTTCCGCCGCCGCAAGCCTCTATAGCCACCAAAAACCAATCGGGACCCTGTTCCAGCACCCTGCCGGAGGGGGATCCCATCACCGGTGGCCATCTTCATCATCCCGACGCTATCCATGATGAGGAGGGAGTAGTTCACCCTCGGGGCTGAGGGTATGTACCAGTAGCTATGTGTTTGATCTCTCTCTCTCTCTCTCTCTCTCGTGTTCTCTCTCGTTTTCCTCTATGGCACGATCTTGATGTATCCCGTGCTTTGCTATTGTAGTTCGATCTTATGATGTTTCTCCCCCTCTACTCTCTTGTGATGAATTGAGTTTCCCCTTTGAAGTTATCTTATCGGATTGAGTCTTTTATGAGAACACTTGATGTATGTCTTGCCGTGATTATCTGTGGTGACAATGGGATATCATGTGCCACTTGATGTATGTTTTGGTGATCAACCTGCGGGTTTCGTGACATTGGGACCCTATGCATAGTGGTTGGCACATGTTCTTGACTCTCCGATAGAAACTTTGGGGCACTCTTTGAAGTACTTTTATGTTGGTTGGATGAATCTGAGATTGTGTGATGCATATCGTATAATCATGCCAACGGATACTTGAGGTGACAATGGAGTATCTAGGTGACATTAGGGTTTTGGTTGATTTGTATCTTAAGGTGTTATTCTAGTACAAACTCTTTTATAGATTGATCCTAAAGAATAACTTTGAGGTGGTTTCGTACCCTACCATAATCTCTATGTTTGTTCTCCGCTATTAGTGGCTTTGGAGTGACTCTTTGTTGCATGTTGATGGCTTGTTATATTATCTATCTATGTTATTATTGTTGAGAGAACTTGCACTAGTGAAAGTATGAACCCTAAGCCTTGTTTCCTATCATTGCAATACCGTTTACGCTCACTTTTACCACTTGTTACCTTGCTGTTTTTATATTTTCAGTTTACAAAAACCTATATCTACTATCTATTTTGCACTTGTATCACCATCTCTTCGCCGAACTAGTGCACCTATACAATTTACCATTGTATTGAGTGCGTTGGGGACACAAGAGACTCTTTGTTATTTGGTTGCAGGGTTGTTTGAGAGAGACCATCTTCATCCTACGCCTCCTACGGATTGATAAACCTTAGGTCATCCACTTGAGGGAAATTTGCTACTGTCCTACAAACCTATGCACTTGCAGGCCCAACAACGTCTACAAGAAGAAGGCTGTGTAGTAGACTTCAAGCTCTTTTTTGGCGCCGTTGCCGGGGAGGCTAGGTAAAGGGCACTCACTCACACCCCGTCAACTAAGCTCTTTTCTGGCGCCGTTGCCGGGAGGTGAGTTCTTGAAGGTTTATCTTTAGATCTTGCAATCGAATCTTTTTGTTTCTTGTTTTATCACTAGTTTAGTTTATAAAAGAAAAACTACAAAAAATGGAGTTAAGTTTGTCTCATATGTTACATCTTTTTAATATCTTTCGTGAGAATGATGGAAAGGAAAATTGTGCTCAAGTGCTAGAAGAAGAATTACATAGAATGTTTGGCATGAAATATGTGAATGATGAGCATGATTGCAATGTTGTTAGTATGAATTCCTTGAATATCCATGATGCTAATGATATGCAAAGCCACAAGCTTGGGGAAGCTATGTTTGATGAAGATGATATTTTTTGTCCCCCAAGCTTTGATGAGCAAATTTACTATGATGAAGCATGCCTCCTATCTATGATGATTATTGTGATGACACGTATGCTTTAAGGAATAATGATAACCATGAAACTTGTCATCTTGATCTTAAATTTCAATCACATGATAGTTACTTTGTTGAGTTTGCTCCCACTACTATTCATGAGAAGAATTTTGCTTATGAGGAGAGTAGTAAATTTTCTATGCTAGTAGATCATGAAAAGAATGCTTTAGGTGCTAGTTATATTGTTGAATTCATTCATAATGCTACTGAAAATTATTATGAGGGAGGAACATATGCTTGTAGGAATTGTAATAATATCAAGTTTCCTCTCTATGTGCTTTAATTCTTGAAGCTATGCTTGTGTTACCTTCCTATGCTTGTTGATTATTGTTCCCATAAGTTTCTTGCTCACAAAATCCCTATGCATAGGAAGTGGGTTAGACTTAAATGTGCTAGTCATATGTTTCATGATGCTCCCGCTATGTTTCAATTCTTATCTTTTATGTGAGCATCATTGTCATCATCATGCCTAGCTAGAAGGGTATTAAAGAAAAGCGCTTGTTGGGAGACAACCCAATACTTATCCTTAATGTTTTTGTGTGTTCACATGATTATGCTACTGTAGTAATCATGTTTTATAGCTTTTGTTTCAATAAAGTACCAAGTAAGACCTTTAGGATGGCTTACGGTGATAGTTGTGTTGATCCTGCTGAAAATCAGAAACTTTTGCACCCAGTAAATTAGTTTTGTTAATTCACAGAAATGTGCTTCTGATCTGATTCTTTTTGATATGGATTGGTACACGAATTTCTTAGGACTGCCGAATTTGGTAGGATTTTTGGAGTTCCAGAAGTATACGTTTGATACAGATTACTTCAGACTGTTCTGTTTTTGACAGATTCTGTTTTCTATGTGTTGTTTGCTTATTTTGATGAATCTATGAGTAGTATCGGAGGGTACGAACCATAGATAAGTTGGAATACAGTAGATATTAGACCAATATGAATAAAGAATGAGTTCATTACAGTATCTTAAGTAGTTCTTTGTTTTCTTTCTCTAACGGAGCTCACGAGATTTCTGTTGAGTTTTGTGTTGTGAAGTTTTCAAGTTTTGGATGAATTCTTTTGATGGATTATGGAACAAGGAGTGGCAAGAGCCTAAGCTTGGGGATGCCCATGGGACCCCCAAGATAATCCAAGGACACCAAAAAGTCAAAGCTTGGGGATGCCCCGGAAGGCATCCCCTCTTTCGTCCAATTCCATCGGTAATTTACTTGGAGCTATATTTTTATTCACCACATGATATGTGTTTTGCTTGGAGCGTCATTTCCTTTTGTTATTTTTTGCTTGCTGTCATTTAGATTAATGTTTTTTATCTTTAGTTTCAATAAAGAAGTCAAGGATAGCCTTTGCCATGCTTATTTTGCTAGTATACATGTTGCTGTTTGAAAACAGAAAGTTTACCGCTGTGCAAAAATTCCCTAGAAAAGCCAGAGAGTGGTATAATGTTGAATCTTTTTGCATAATGAGATCTGATAAATTTACTGCAGTGGGAATTTTAGTTCATAATTTTTGGAGTTAGGGAAGTATGATGAATCTTGCATTCTTTACAGACTGTACTGTTTTGACAGATTGCTGTTATGGTTGCATTGTTTGCATATGTTTGCTTGTTTAATGATTCTATTTGGTGATGGGAGTATTAAATATGCAGAGGCATTTAATATTCAATGTTTAATAATAATTTTAGTGATTTGTTACAGTAGAAAATGATAAGGTTTTTCATTGGTTTATACTAACCTATCTCACGAGTTCTTGTTGAGTTTGTTGTGAATGAAGCTTTTGATAAAAAGAGAAACCATGATATGAGAGGAATTAAGGAGACACAAAAGTTCAAGCTTGGGGACGCCCAAGGCACACCAAGATAATATTTCAAGAAGTCTCAAGCATCTAAGCTTGGGGATGCCCTGGTAGGCATCCCACCTTTCTTTCTTCAACAACTATCGGTTAGTATCGGTTGAGCCTAAGTTTTTGCTTCTTCACATGAGTTGTGATATCCTTGCAATGTAGTTTTCTTTAGCTTTGCTTGCTGTTTGAATAAAGTATCAAGATCTGAAATTATTAAATGGGAGAGTGTTCACATAGTTGCATAATTATTCGACTACTCATTGATCTTCACTTATATCTTTCGGAGTAGTTTGTCATTTGCTCTAGTGCATCACTTATATCTTTTAGAGCATGGTGGTAGTTTTATTTTGAAGAAATAGATGAAATCTCATGATTCACTTAGATTATTTTGAGAGTCGTTAATAGCATGGTAATTTGCTTAATGTTAATATACTTAGTGTTCAAGTCATGTGAAACTTTCTTATGAGTGTGTTGAATACTAAGAAAAGTTTGATACTTGATAATTGTTTTGAGATATGGAGGTAGTGATATTAAAGTCATGATAGTTGGGTGATTATGAATTTAAAGAATGCTTGTGTTGAAGTTAGCAAGTCTCGTAGCATGCACGTATGGTTAAAGTTGTGTAACAAATTTGAAACATGAAGTGTACCTGGCTTGTGCATCCTTATGAGTGGCGGTCGGGGACGAGCGATGGTCTTTTCCTACCAATCTATCCCCCTAGGAGCATGCGCATAGTACTTGGTTTTTGATGACTTCTAAATTTATGCAATAAGTATATGAGTTCTTTTGACTAATGTTGAGTCCATGGATTATACGCACTTTTACCTTTCCGCCTTTGCTAGCCTCTTCGGTATCGTGCATTGCCCATTCTCACCTTGAGAGTTGGTGCAAACTTCGCCAGTGCATCCAAACCCCGTGATACGATACGCTCTATCACACATAAACCTCCTTATATCTTCCTCAAAACAGCCACCATACCTACCTATCATGGCATTTCCATAGCCATTCCGAGATATATTGCCATGCAACTTCCATCATCATCATCATGACATACATTACTTTTGTCATATTGCCATTGCATGATCATGTAGTTGACATAGTATTTGTGGCAAAGCCACCATGCATTATTTTTCATACATGTCACTCTTGATTCATTGCACCATCCCGGTACACCGCCGGAGGCATTCATATAGAGTCATATCTTGTTCTAAGTTTCGAGTTGTAATCCTTATGTTGTAATCAATAGAAGTGTGATGATCATCATTATTAGAGCATTGCCCAAAAAAGGCCAAAAAAAGAAAGGCCCGAAAAAAAGGGAAGAAAAAAAATAAAAAAATAAAAAGGGCAATGCTACTATCTCTTTTTCCACACTTGTGCTTCAAAGTAGCACCTTGTTCTTCATGTAGTGAGTCTCATATATTGTGCTTCAAAGTAGCACCTTGTTCTTCATGTAGCGAGTCTCATAAGTTGTCTTTTTATACTAGTGGGAATTTTTCATTATAGAACTTGGCTTGTATATTCCTATGATGGGCTTCCTCAAATGCCCTAGGTCTTCATGAGTAAGCGAGTTGGATGCACACCCACTAGTTTTCTTTTGTTGAGCATTCATAGCTCTAGTGCATCCGTTGCATGGCAATCCCTACTCCTCATGTTGACATCAATTGATGGGCATCTCCATAGCCGGTTGATTATCCTCGTCAATGTGAGACTTTCTCCTTTTTTTGTCTTCTACACACAATCCCCATCATCATATTCTATTCCACCCATAGTGCTATATCCATGGCTCATGCTCATGTATTGCGTGAAGGTTGAAAAAGTTTGAGATTATTTAAGTATGAAACAATTGCTTGGCTTGTCATCAGGGGTATAGAAGTTGGGAACATCTTTGTGTGACGAAAATGAAGCATAGCCTAACAATATGATTTTGTAGGGATGAACTTTCTTTTGCCATGCTATTTTGAGAAGACATGATTGCTTTGATTAGTATGCTTGAAGTATTATTATTTTTATGTCAATATGAACTTTCGTCTTGAATCTTTCGGATCTGAATATTCATATCATAAGTAAGAAGAATTACATTGAAATTATGCCAAAGTATCACTCCGCATCAAAAATTCTTTTTTATCATTTACCTACTCGAGGACGAGCAGGAATTAAGCTTGGGGATGCTTGATACGTCTCCAACGTATCTATAATTTTTGATTGCTCCATGCTACTTTATCTACTGTTTTAGGCAATATTGGGCTTTATTATCCACTTTTATATATTATTTTTGGGACTAACCTATTAACCGGAGGCCCAGCCCAGATTTGCTGTTTTATGCCTATTTTAGTGTTTCGAGGAAAAGGAATATCAGACGGAGTCAAAATGGAATGAAATCAAATGGAGAAGTTATTTTTGGAAGGAAACCCACCTGATGGACTTGGACCCCATGTCAGAAGATATGGGAGGTGCTCACGAGGGTGGGGGGCGCCCCCCCGGGCGCCCCCCTGCCTCGTGGGGCCCCCGTAGCTCCACCAACGTACCCCCTGCACCCATATATACTCTTGTACCCTAAAACTATCAGAACAGAAGATAGATCGGGAGTTCCGCCGCCGCAAGCCTCACCAAAAACCAATCGGGACCCTGTTCCGGCACCCTGCCGGAGGGGGATCCCATCACCGGTGGCCATCTTCATCATCCCGACGCTATCCATGACGAGGAGGGAGTAGTTCACCCTCGGGGCTGAGGGTATGTACCAGTAGCTATGTGTTTGATCTCTCTCTCTCTCTCTCGTGTTCTCTCTCGTTTTCCTCTATGGCACGATCTTGATGTATCCCGAGCTTTGCTATTGTAGTTGGATCTTATGATGTTTCTCCCCCTCTACTCTCTTGTGATGAATTGAGTTTCCCCTTTGAAGTTATCTTATCGGATTGAGTCTTTTATGAGAACACTTGATGTATGTCTTGCCGTGATTATCTGTGGTGACAATGGGATATCATGTGCCACTTGATGTATGTTTTGGTGATCAACCTGCGGGTTTCGTGACATTGGGAACCTATGCATTGGGGTTGGCACACGTTCTTGACTCTCCGATAGAAACTTTGGGGCACTCTTTGAAGTACTTTTATGTTGGTTGGATGAATCTGAGATTGTGTGATGCATATCGTATAATCATGCCCACGGATACTTGAGGTGACAATGGAGTATCTAGGTGACATTAGGGTTTTGGTTGATTTGTATCTTAAGGTGTTATTCTAGTATGAACTCTTTTATAGATTGATCCGAAAGAATAACTTTGAGGTGGTTTCATACCCTACCATAATCTCTACGTTTGTTCTCCGCTATTAGTGGCTTTGGAGTGACTCTTTGTTGCATGTTGAGGGCTTGTTATATTATCTATCTATGTTATTATTGTTGAGAGAACTTGCACTAGTGAAAGTATGAACCCTAGGCCTTGTTTCCTATCATTGCAATACCGTTTACGCTCACTTTTACCACTTGTTACCTTGCTGTTTTTATATTTTCAGTTTACAAAAACCTATATCTACTATCTATTTTGCACTTGTATCACCATCTCTTTGCCGAACTAGTGCACCTATACAATTTACCATTGTATTTGGTGTGTTGGGGACACAAGAGACTCTTTGTTATTTGGTTGCAGGGTTGTTTGAGAGAGACCATCTTCATCCTACGCCTCCTACGGATTGATAAACCTTAGGTCATCCACTTGAGGGAAATTTGCTACTGTCCTACAAACCTGTGCACTTGCAGGCCCAACAACGTCTACAAGAAGAAGGTTGTGTAGTAGACATCAGGGCCCCTGGTCTTGATTCTTTCGCCAAAAATTCTTATTAATTCCAAAAAGTGCCTCTGTGGATTTTTAGGACAGTCCGAGAACTTTTCTTTTCTACACATAAAACAACATCATGGCAGTTCTGCTGAAAACAGCGTCTGTCCGGGTTAGTTTCATTCAAATCATGCAAGTTAGAGTCCAAAACAAGGGCAAAAGTGTTTGGAAAAGTAGATACGTTGGAGACGTATCACGTGGCTCCATCAGCGACCTAGTACAGCCCATCTTCATCATCGACAAGGCAAGACCCTCGCGAGGGGCCAAGCTTCATGAGGTGGATGACACCAAGACCTCGGGAGGGGGCGGCCTCCCGAGGAGCGGAGATTCCTATGCAAGCGCTCACCTCATGAGGTTGAAGTGACGCAAGCCATGATGACGAAGGCCAGGCGGGCGCCAGCAGGCACAGAGCGGCAAGTTTCCTCTTTGGTGCTAAGGAGGCGAGCGCAGGCGCGGGGTCCCGAGGAATCAGCTAAAAGTTTCCATTTTCGTGCAGCAAGACCAAGGCCGCCAGGACGGATGTCTTCACCGAGCCCACCACGGCGTCACGACCAGAAGCTTTGTAGGTGAAGACCACCTTTCATCAGGATAGGATGTACTACTTGTCCCCCTTCAAAATCGGCCACTAAGGGATCCCTTCCCGTCTAATTTTTGGGGGAAGAGAACCGAGGCCACTATAAATATAGCTTAGCTACCACCGTAGAAAGAGAGCTCTCGGAAGCTACCACAAACACAAGAACAAGCCTCCTGAGGTAGTTCTTCCACTGTACTAGTTCATCCTCAACCCCCTCACGAGGTCAATCCACCACAAAGCAGGAGTAGGTCTTACATCGCAAGGTGGCCCGAACTAGGGTGAATTGTTGCATCCATTTTCCTTTCCTATCCATCGAGCTAGGCCGTGAGAGCATCGAGTTGGCTAGTAGGAGAGGTTGAGTTCTTCCACATGCCCCAGAGTTCGAACCTTCCTTGGGTCTGCGGAGCCCTGAATCCGACAGTCAACAAATCATATAACTCATATAACACTATATCGTCAACGAACGTTAAGCGTGCGGACCCTACGGGTTTGAGAACTATGTAGACATTATCGAGACACCTCTCCTGTCAATAACCAATAGCGGAACCTGGATGCCCATACTGGTTCCTACATATTCTACGAAGATCTTTATCGATCGAACCTTATGACAACATACGTAATTCCCTTTGTCTATCGGTATGTTACTTGCCCGAGATTCGATCATCGATATCTTCATACCTAATTCAATCTCGTTACCGGCAAGTCTCTTTACTCGTTTCGTCACACATCATCTCGTAACTAACTCCTTAGTCACTTTGCTTGCAAGCTTCTTGTGATGTGTATTACCAAGAGGGCCCAGAGATACCTCTCCGATACACGGGGTGACAAATCCTAATCTTGATCTATGCCAACTCAACAAACACCTTCGGATATACCTATAGAGCATCTTTATGATTACCCAGTTACGTTGTGACGTTCGATAGCACACAAGGTATTCCTCTAGTATCCGGGAGTTGCATGATCTCATGGTCAAAGGAATATGTATTTAATATTAAGAAAGCAATGGCAATAAACTGAACGATCATATGCTAAGCTAACGGATGGGTCTTGTCCGTCACATAATTCTCCTAAGCCCCTCGGGCGAGGCCAATCCACCACAAAGCAGGAGTAGGGTCTTACACCGCAAGGTGGCCTGAACCTAGGTAAACTGTTGCGTCCGTTTTCCTTTCCTGTTCATCGAGCTAGGCCGTGAGAGCAGCGAGTTGGCTGGTAGGAGAGGTTGAGTTCTTTGCACATGCCCCAGAGGTCAAACCTTCCTTGGGTCCACGGAGCACTAAATCCGACATTTGGCATGCCAGGTAGGGGCGTGTCGAAGCCCTCCTTTTGTCAGTCGTTTTGCCACTGCTCTGCTGTTCTCATGGCGGACGCTCGTCAAGTTTGAGTTGAGCGCCAGGCAGCCCTCGTTGCCTGCGTTGCTTAGACAGCACCCATGGGCGATGGTGCTCCCTGCCGCTCCACGTCACCTGCGGCTAATGCCGCCACCGGCCCCGTGGTCCACGAGCAGCAGGACTCGTCGTTACCATCCTCTGTGCGGTGCGATGGTCGCACCGCCATTCCGTCACCAACCCTGGCCGCTGCTTTGTCTTCCCATGCTCATCATGGGCTGGCGAACGCGCAGGCGGCGCTGCTCATGGCGCACGAGCTTCTGCGTTATCGTCCAGCTGATGACCTCTACGAGGACTGGCTGGATCGCATCGCCGAGCTCGTCAGCGCCGCTAGAGAGGCTCCTGCGCCGTTTCACTTGCTGCCCCCCGCCGCCTCAGGTGGGTGATGTGGCCCATGATGCACCTCCTCCTCCTCTTCTCCAGCATGATGTCATCCCGGAGCCAAGGCGCGAGGCCCCCGAGCATGACCCGCCATGCATGGTGCCGGCGCGCGATGAAGCAAGCTGCTAGGTGCTGCGGCGGCCCTAAGGAGAGGCGTGTGCGCTCTCAGTGCCTCCATGCCAAGACCGTGTGCAGCCCGAGGTGGCTGCACATGGGTGTCAAGACCAGGCCCCCCCTCTGCGGCGGGCTCCCGTGAGTGCGACAGGCTGCCGAGTCTTCACTCCGGAGCTGCGCCGCATCGTCTGGCCCGACAAGTTCAAGCCGAATCTGCCTCCGCGCTATGACGACACCCTCGACCCGGCTGAGTTCCTCCAGCTCTACGAGCTGAGCATCAAGGCGTCGAACAACGATGAGAAGGTCATGGCGAACTGGTTTCCCATAGCTCTCAAGCACGACACACGCTCGTGGCTCCTAAATCTCCCGGTGGGGTCGATCTCCTCCTGGGATGAGATGCGCAAATGCTTCATCGCCAACTTTGAAGGCACCCGTGACTGCGCCCCTGTCGCGGGCGACCTGCAGCGCATCAAGCAGCAACCAGGAGAGACCTTGCACAAATACATACAACGCTTGACTAGCATTCGCCTCAAGATCCCCAAGGTGTCGGATGAGGCCATCATCTCAGCGTTCATTGATGGCGTCCGGGATGTCAAGATGAAGGAGGAGCTCGCCATTCACGAGGATCTGTGCTCAGCTCTGGAGATGTTCAATCTGGCAACCAGGTGCGCAAGGGTAGAGGAAGGCCGCCCTCGCTCCTGGAGCTCCCAGAGACCGACCCTGAAGACAAGAAGGCCAAGGCGGAGGATGTGAAGTGCAAGGTCCCGACAGTGCTCACAGCTGAGCCCGAGATGAAGCGCGGTTGCAATCACCCAGAGTCTTCCAAGGGCAACCGCTCATTCTGCGTCTTCCACAATGTGCTCAGCCACAACACCAACGACTGCCAGGAGCTCAGGGCCATTCAAGATGGATGCCTTGGACGCTGCCCTGAGCGCAACTACTGTGGCTACGACCCTGGAGGAGGCCGCAGTGGTGGATGCTAGGACAACCGTGACCCCCGTCGAGACTGGCGCGGCCAGCCTCATGAAGACCGCTGGCAGGGCCAGCCTCGCGACGGCCCCTAGCGGGATCAGCCTCATGAGGACCACCCCCAGGGCAATGTCGGCCTCCCTCCACTGCCACCGCTACCAAGGTGGAACAATGACCGGCGCCAAGATGATGGGGCCGGGGGCTTCTAGGAGCCTCGTGCTATCGCCTGCATCCTGGGTGGAGCTCAGGCACCCGCCTCCCATCGCGTCTTCAAGCAGTTCACTCATGAGGTGAATGCGGCACTACCCAAGCTCAAGGTGTCGCGCCCCCTCAGGTGGTCCAAGTACTCCATCACCTTTGACTCTTCGGATCAGCTCACGTGTGCAGCCACAACAGGCGCGCTCCTGATGCTCTACTCACCAACCATCAGCAACATTCTTGTTATCAAGACGCTCATCAACGGTGGAGCAGGGCTGACTGTCCTCTTTGCTGATACGTTTGAGACACTCCAGGTGCCCTACGATCAGCTCATCCCACCAAGCCCTTATCAAGGGTGACCGATGGCTTCACTGTCCCCCTGGGACAGATTCGCCTCCCTATCACCTTAGGCAAGCGCAACAAACCGCACCGAGCTCATCGACTTCGATGTCGCTCACATTCGTCTCCCGTACAACGCCATCTTCAGGTATCTGGCCCTTGCCAAGTTCATGGCGGTGAGTCACCACGGCTACAACGTCCTCAAGATGCCAGGAAGTTGCGGCATCATCATGGTCGCCTGCAATGAGAAGGATGTGGTGGGCTCCCTCGAGCGCGCCTACCAGGCTGTAGAGGTCGAGAACTTAGATGGCGAGGGCGCCGTCCACCCCTCCTGAGTTCATTCCCAAGAAGAAGAAGCAGCTCCTCCTCAGGGGCCCTCAAGAGGTTGGGGTGTCTGACGATTGTGCTTCAAGCCCCCGCGCCCTCTCCTAGGGCGCCTTTCCCTCTCGCATAGGAAGGCGCGCCCAGCGCCCCTCTCAGGTTAGGCTTGGGGGATCTCCTCTGGAGGGCCTCTGGCCTGACTAGCATCATGAGAGAGGCGTTTGGGCACCATGTGGAGGCGTGCTTCAACGCACGCTTTTGGGAGTAGGGCACAAGGTGCGAAGCACCAAGCACTCAGGAGTTCATCACCAAGGCACTCAGAGAGCTTCAAGAGGCGCAAGCCATGCATGGCGAGCGTCGACCCGCGTCACTTAGTGCAGCTGTCGCCCAAGACATGAGCGGCGAGCTGCGCGTCTGCATCAACATACCAGGCCTCAATAGGGTTGCTTCTCAGGAGCTCTTCTGGCCATCTCGTGTCGGAAGGAGTGGGGGCTGCCCTCGCAGTCGCATGTCGTTCGGCCTGCTGGACATGGCTGCCGTGCACCAGCGCTACATGAAGGGCATTCAGGCGGCTTGCGAGGCCAGGAGCCAGGCGATCTTATCAAAGGAGGCGCTGGACCCTCGCAAGCCTCGCGAGCCTCCGGAGCCTCACAGGACCATGGAGCCAGATGACTCATGAGGAACGACCCCTCCCTCAGCACGTATCTTCAGCTATCAACACTCCTCCAGCGGTGGTGTGTAGGATCGAAAGTATGTCTAGAGGGGGGGGGGGATGATTAGACTACTTGACCGAATAAAAACTTAACCTTTTCCCAATTTTAGTTCTTGGCAGATTTTAACAACTTAGCACAAGTCAAGCAATTTTAACACAATTCAAGCAAGCATGCAAAGAGTATATGAGCAGCGTAAAGTAAAGCATGCAACTTGCAAGAATGTAAAGGGAAGGGTTTGGAGAGTGCAAACGCAATAGGAGACACGGATGTTTTTGTCGTGGTTCTGGTAGGTGGTGCTATCGTACATCCACATTGATGGAGACTTCAACCCACGAAGGGTAACAGCTGCGCGAGTCCACGGAGGGCTCCACCCATGAAGGGTCCACGAAGAAGCAACCTTGTCTATCCCACCATGGCCATCGCCCACTGTCAGTGTCAAAACCGGCGGATCTCGGGTAGGGGGTCCCGAACTGTGCGTCTAGGCGGAAGGTAACAGGAGACAAGGGACACGATGTTTTTACCCAGGTTCGGGCCCTCTCGGTGGAGGTAAAACCCTACTCCTGCTTGATTAATATTGATGATATGGGTAGTACAAGAGTAGATCTACCACGAGATCAAGGAGGCTAAACCCTAGAAGCTAGCCTATGGTATGATTGTTGTTTGTCCTACGGACTAAAACCCTCCGGTTTATATAGACACCGGAGAGGGCTAGGGTTACACAAAGTCGGTTACAATGGTAGGAGATCTACATATCCGTATTGCCAAGCTTGCCTTCCACGCCAAGGAAAGTCCCATCCGGACACGGGACGAAGTCTTCAATCTTGTATCTTCATAGTCTTGGAGTCCGGCCAATGATGATAGTTCGGCTATCCGGACACCCCCTAGTCCAGGACTCCCTCAGTAGCCCCTAAACCAGGCTTCAATGACGACGAGTCCGGCGCGCATATTGTCTTCGGCATTGCAAGGCGGGTGCTCCTCCGAATAATCCATAGAAGATTTTGAACACCAGGATAGTGTCTGGCTCTGCAAAATAAATTCCACATTCCACCGTAGAGAGAATAATATTCACACAAGTTCAATCTGCTGGCGTATTTCGTGGCATGACGTCACACCACGGCCAAGCCTTTACTCGAATCGTTTTTATTGTTCCACCTCAGCGCGTTTAGCGAAGCGGTTTCCTTGGCACGTCTTGTCAAAGCAGAGATCATGTCCCTTTATTCCGGGATTCTCATCAATACGGACGTGGGTAACCCAACCGCGCCCGTTGGCTCGCCCCCTCCATCGAAGGCGAGTCCCAAACGGTTACGGGGACGGCTCTTGGTATTCAACCCCTTTATAACGAGACCAAGGCCCGTTCCTTTTCTTCAATCTTCAATCGAATCCGCCCCTCGCCCCGAGTTCCAACACCCAAGGCTCCAGATTCAGGCGCTTCGGACCTTCGACAATGTCCGGCTCCGACCTACAGGGCCGATGGATGCCCTCTTCCGCCACGGAAGAAGATGTGCTAAAGCTGAGGGACGCCAGGTATCTAACTGGCGAAATTTCGCATAGGCTGCCCGTCCAAGGGCAAGTCATTCCCACTCCCGAGCCTGGTGAGAGCGTGGTGTTTGTGTCTCACTTCCGTCGGGGTTTAGGCTTCCCGATGGACCCCTTCGTGAGGGGGCTCATGTTTTATTATGGGCTGGAATTCCATGACTTGGATCCGGAGTCCATCCTCCACATCTCATCGTTCATTGTCGTATGCCAAGCCTTCCTCCACACCACTCCTCACTTCGGATTGTGGCTCAAGACCTTCAACGTGGAGCTGAAGATGATCGAGGAGCGGCAGGCAGAGTGCGGAGGGGCAGTTATAAGCAAGAGAGCTAACGCTCCGTGGCCCGAGGGCTTTTTCAAAAGGAGCTCGGTTTGTGGCAACATGAGTGGTTCTATATCACCGCTCCCAGGGGCACCAGATGGGTGGCGCCGCCTGTCTTTCGCTTGGGCCCTCCGTAACGGCTGTCGTCACGGGTCAACAAAGGGCTTGACTGGGGGCCGTCCAAGGACGTGCCATTATTGCAGGGCCGTATTCGAGACCTCCAAGAGAGGGAGATCAATCTGGTTGTGGTGGCGCAGGTCATGCTGATTCGGCGCCTTCTGCCCTGCAAACGTCGCCCCGTCCGCCTGTCGGAATTCAATCCGGAGGGACCGCGAGCTCTCCAACACTTCATGGGTGCGACGCCCGTGGAGATGTATAAACTGTTGTTCGGATCACAAGAGATGTGTCCGGACCTGACCAAGGACGCAGGCCTGAGCTGCAATTGCCCGGATACTCAAGTAAGTAGTCCTGTGCCCGGACATGCTGTCCATGCATTTACCATAAACTTGCCCTTTAACTAGCTATCCCTTGAACAGGAGTGGATAGCAAAAGCAAAACTGATATGGTATCCGGCCCCCCTCCCTGAGATCACGTCGGATCCCATGTTAATCAAGATGCTGGAGGCTGCGCCTTCAGAAGAGGGCGAAGGGGAGAACAGGAAAACTACCGCCTCCGCTAGGGAGGCTCTTAAGAAAGGGGGGATCGAAAATCCCTCCTTCCAGGGGGAGAAGAGGACCGCTTCTGAAGATCCGGAGGCCAAGGCCTCAAAGCGGGGGAAGAAATCTTCAGCAGAGGGCCCTGCGCCAGGAGAAGCCCCGGCCGCACTGTTTCCCCAAGGGAATCAGCCCTCCAGCGAGCCGTAAGTAGAAAGGGGAGTTTTGTAATAAGGGACATCCCTGTTTTTATTTCTGAAGATAACCAAAGTTTTACCTTGTAGTTCGGATCTCAGCCCTTCACAGCAGAGCTCATCTTCGGGGGATCTTCGTCCGGAGATGATGGAGAGCGAAACGCCTCCATCTGCCGCACCGTCAGGCGGGGCTGACGACCCTGAGGTGTCGTCGCGGAGGGTCTCTGTAACGCCCCGGATTCGATGCGCCAGGTGTCTGCCAGTTATTCGCCGTTGTTGCCATGTCATTTGCTTGTGTGTTGCATTTTATCATGTCATTAGGTGCATTGCATTGCATACATGTTCATCTCATGCATCCGAGCTTTTTCCCCATTGTCCGTTTTGCAATCCGGCGCTCCTATGTCCTCCGGCGTTCCCCTTTTGTCTCCTGTTGTGAGCGGGTGTTAAACTTTCTCGGAATGGCCTGAGGCTTGCCAAGTGGCCTTGGTATAGCACCGGTAGACCGCCTGTCAAGTTTCGTGCCATTTGGAGGTCGTTTGGTACTCCAATGGTTAACCGGGTAACCGTAAAGCCCTCCTTCTCTTTGCAGCCCAACCCCCTTCCAAAGTGGCCCAAAGCCCAGCAAACTCCCCTCCATGCTCTCGGTCGTTCGATCACGATCGCGTGGCCGAAAACCGCTCCTCATTTGGACTTTCCTAGCTCCCTCCACCTATAAAACTAGCCCCTCCCCCGAAATTTACGGATGATTTCGCAGATGAAACCCTAAAAATCGTCCTCCGCTGCGCCGGACACGTCCGCGCCACGCCGGACACATCCGCGCCCGCTCCCTCGTCCAATCCGAACCCGCCACGTGGCGATCCCCGCCGCCGCCGCCGTCTCCGCCGCCAGGGCCCGCGCGGCCCAGATCCGGCCCGCGGGGCCCAC
>NC_041383.1:195175431-195178379 GCF_002162155.2 Triticum dicoccoides
CGTGCTCGTCGGCCGCCGCCCCGAAGCCCCTCGCCCGCGCCCCCGTGCCCCGAGCGCCGCCGCTCCTCCCTCCTCGCCTCGCCGGAGCCGAGCTCGTCGGAGCTCTACTCCGGCCAGATCCGGAAGGTGGACGAGATCCACCACCACCGCGATCCAAGCAGCGCCCTGCCCCGCCCGGATCTCCTAGTCCCGCACTCCTCTGTCCCGGGTTGACTTTTCCCGGAGGTGATATTTCGTCTAAGTCCCAGATTGTTGTAATCATCATGCCATGTTCATCGCATTGTATCTCTGCATCCGTAGCTCCGTTTCGCGCGTGTAATATGTCAAATTGTTCATCTCAACGAGTACATCATTTCATTCCATTGCATAATATTCATTTAAGGACATCTTGATGCCTTAATCATTGTTGTAAGAGTGCTTCATGATGTTTTCTACTGTCTGTTATCAGAACGAGCTCTTTTGTCATTTTTGCCATGATTGATGTGTGCATCCTATGAGGTTGATGTCTACATGTGTTTTGAACTATGCTATGTCTTCTTTACAGAGGTGCTTACCATGTATTTTTGTGATCAATGTGGTGACTAGCACAAGCATGCAAACTAGGCTTCGTGATATTACTGATTTTAGTCCCTGTTCTGTTGTTATTTTGATGCCATGTAAACATGATGCTACAGAGAGATCCATGCATATTTTGAGATACTTCAGTAAGGGTGTTTTGAATATGTGGTTATTATCTATCCATTTATGCCCTTTGTTGCAATTATGGAGTAGCCTAGCATGTCATTTGAGTGCTCTATTTTTGCTTCAAAATGTTTCCTGGCAGATTGTTTACATGTTATTCAATTTGGCCGAGGTTGCTATAGTTGATCCTTGCATTCTATGGACTTGTTCTTGCCTTGGTTGGTTACATAAACATGTCTTCTTGATGATGCTATGCTTATATTGTCATGCAATGACTTGTGAGTGTATCGAGTTTGTTAAGTAGTGTTCATGATGTTGCTGTTTTGCTAGGCTGAATCTGTTATTTCGTGATGCTATATAAACATGTTGCCACTAATCATTATATGCATAATCTGGAGATGTTCTGTAAACATGTTTTGATCTACATGTCATCCTTTATCCATCCATGCCCCTGGTTGCATTTATAGCTTGCTGTAGTTTGTTCGTATCTTGCTTCAAAGTTGCTTCATAATGTTGCTGTCAGCCTGTTTACATTAAGTTCACTTGTTCCCATGTGTTTTGCTAGTGATCCATGCACCCTATGAACTTGCTATTGCCATGCTTAGCTTCATAAATATGTCTTCTTACTGTTGAGTGCCTTGCCATGCCATGTAATGATATGTAGTGAGTTGCACAAGCTCATCTACATGCCTTCATAATTCTGTTCCTGCCATGTTTGAATCTGTATAATAACTTGCTATGTTTACGTGGGTGCCATCATATTTTCTGATCCTTTTTGGCTTATGGTCAGTAAGGGACTTTTGATCTATGCATTTAGTAGATTCATACCATGCCTTTGTTTGCCATGATAAGTTCTGGTAATATGTTGTTTGATAGCTCTAAACATTGCATCGTGATGTTATTTTCTGCAGAGTCTGAAATTGTTATAACTTGCAATCTTACCATGTGTGTTTGAGTATGTTCTAGTGATTTCTGGAGATAGCTCAGTGTTCATGTTTTATTGTGATTTACCTGTACATTATGTCCATGCCTTTTGTCCTTATGTTGGGGTGCTGTAATATATTGTTTTGATGCTTGCAATATGCCTAGTTGTTGTTTTGGACAGCTTGTCCTTTAAACTTGTATAGAGTGTGTGTGTTGAACCGTTGCTCCGTTTTGAGTGTGCTCTATATGAAACATGCTTGTTTTTGCATGTAGCTTCATATTATCATGTTGCATCCTTGTTTTGTGGTGTTTGCTTGATGTTTGGGTGCATTTTGCATCAATGCCATGTTTAACTTGTATTGCTCATATCTTCTAGACCGTAGCTCCGAACTAAATGAACTTTATATGTAACTTGGCTAGAATCTCGTGTGGATCATTTTTGTGCATCTTAACTTGCTGTTTAACAACTTGAACATAAGGTTTATTAAGATCTGGACCAATTTCGAAATATGCATATGAGGACTTACCGGAATGGTTATATGTTGTTCCCGGCCTCATTTAAACTTGCCTTGATGTGTTGTTCTTGTTTGCATCATCTCTTGCCATGAGTAGCTTCATGTAGTCTTGTCTTGCATCATGCTTGTTTGTGCATCATGCCTTGTTCATGTGCGGTGTGTTTACGATGTTGTGTGCTTCTTCTTGTTAGTTCCTGTTTCCGTTGCGATCGTGAGGATTCGTTCGCCTACGCTTGGTTCGTCTTCGTGGCTTCATCCGTTCATCTTCTTCATGGACTCATTCTTCTTCCTTGCGGGATTTCAGGCAAGATGACCGCTACCCTAGATCTCACTACTATCATTGCTATGCTAGTTGCTTCGTTCTATCGCTATGCTGCGTTACCTATCTTTTGCTCATCAAGCCTCCCATATTGCCATGAACCTCTAACCTTTGACACCTTTCCCATGCAAACCGTTGTTTGGCTATGTTACCACTTTTGCTCAGCCCCTCTTATAGCGTTGCTAGTTGCAGGTGAAGTTGAAGATTTCTCCATGGTGGACAGGATTTTGGTTGGGATATCACAATATCTCTTATATTATTAATGCATCTATATACTTGGTAAAGGGTGGAAGACTCGGCCTTTTGCCTAGTGTTTTGTTCCACTCTTGCCGCCCTAGTTTCCGTCATACCGGTGTTATGTTCCCGGATTTTGTGTTCCTTACGCGGTCGGGTGATTTATGGGACCCCCTTGACAGTTCGCTTTGAATAAAACTCCTCCAGCAAGGCCCAACCTTGGTTTTACCATTTGCCTCACCACCACCTACCCTTTCCCTTGGGTCGGCCAACCC
>NC_041383.1:195178661-195191171 GCF_002162155.2 Triticum dicoccoides
GTCTAAGTGTTGGTCCGAACTAGAGCACCGTGCGGGGCCATCCCTTGGCAACTTGGGTTACGTCGGTTCCTGTACGCTTCGCTCATCCGGTGTGCCCTGAGAACGAGATATGTGCAGCTCCTATCGGGATTTGTTGGTGCATTGGGCGGCTTTGCTGGTCTTGTTTTACCATTGTCGAAATGTCTTGTAAACCGGGATTCCGAGTCTGATCGGGTCTTCCTGGGAGAAGGTCTATTCCTTAGTTGATCGCGAGAGCTTGTCATGGGTTAAGTTGGGACACCCCTGCAGGGTATAATCTTTCGAAAGCCGTGCCTGCGGTTATAGGCAGATGGGAATTTGTTAATGTTCGGTTGTAGATAACTTGACACCAGATCCGAATTAAAACGCATCAACCGTGTGTGTAGCCGTGATGGTCTCTTCTCGGTGGAGTCCAGGAAGTGAACACGGTTTCTGGGTTATGTTTGACGTAAGTAGGAGTTCAGGATCACTTCTTGATCATTACTAGTTGACGACCGTTCCGCTTGCTCTCTTCTCGCTCTTATTTGCGTATGTTAGCCACCATATATGCTTAGTCACTGCTGCAACCTCACCACTTTACCCCTTCCTTTCCCTTTAAGCTTTGCTAGTCTTGATACCCATGGTAATGGGATTGCTGAGTCCTCATGGCTCACAGATTACTACAACAACAGTTGCAGGTACAGGTTGTGCGATGATCATGACGCGAGAGCGATGCTTGCTTGCGTTGAGTTCTTCTTCTGCTTCTTCGATCAGGGATAGGTTCCAGGTCGACAGCCTGGGCTAGCAGGGTGGATGTCATTTGAGTTTCTGTTTGTGATTCATCCGTAGTCGGATGATGCTCTTATGTATGGTGATGTTGTATTCATGTGGCATTATATGCCTTATGTATGTATCCCCTCTATTATGTAATGTTGATGTAATGATATCCACCTTGCAAAAGCGTTTCAATATGCAGGTCTATCCTTTGGTGGGACCTTCGAGTTCCTTTTGGATAGGGTCGCATATTGGGCGTGACAAGTTGGTATCAGAGCCTCGACCGACCCTAGGAGCCCCCTTGATTGATCGTGTAGCTTGGCCGTTGTTGAGTCTAGAAGAAAACTATTTTTGGAGTCTATTTATATCGGAGAGTAGGAATTCTTTTTACTCCTCAGCCCCTTCGTCGCTTTGGTAAGGAATCTTGACGTAGGTGTTTTGAATTACTTCTCTTCCCCTTCAAATTTTCTTTAGGATCACGCAGTTGGTTTTCCGATCGTTGTTCCTCAGCTCTTTTCATCCGGTGCATTTCTCGTCAAGTCGACTCGAGCCTCTTCATCTTTGCAAGTTCAATCCTCAGTTGTTTTCTTTTCCCACCCGCCCTCCCCTTTTTCATCTTGGAACCGGAGTCCGTAATCGGGTATCCTTCCTACTCGTGCGAAGTCTTTGCTTTCTTTCCTCAATGATTTCAACCGGAGTTTTCTCTTCAAGATATTCGTCGATTTCCCCTTCCAGGCTGCCTTTGTTTTCCCGCCCTCCCACCCTCTTCTTTCCGGAGCCTGAGTCTGTTTCGAGCATAAATTTCATTCGTGCAGAGTATCTTCAGTCTTTCCTCAGTTATTTCAACCGGTGAATTCTCGTCTCGTTCGTCATTATTCATCTCTTTTCTTCTCCGATGGATTCAATTCCATCTTCGGTAGTGATTATATTCTTTCCCTCAGCTCAAGTGTTTTCCCTGCTTGTTTGCCTCTCGCCATTCAATCATTCCGGAGTGTTCAAGACATCTCAGGAGATTCGTCTGTGTTCCAATTAATTCGAGGTTGTCACGTCATTTAAATATTTCAATTGTTCCGGTGCATCATCTATCTCTTCAACAATCCTTTGCAACAGTGTTTTCTCTTCAGTGGGCCCTAACCCACAGGTCTTTTCCCAGGATCTTACCCGACTCTTCTAATTCCCCAGAGTTTATTCTCGAATTCTTTTCAAAGTGTGACGTAAGAATGGATTTCATCAGTCACATGCCTTCTCCAAGATCTCGTTCAAATCATTTCATTGTTGGCTCAACCTCTCTGCTTGTCATTTCTCCCGGAGTATCTCAGTATTTTGGTGGTGTTTCTCGTCGTCATTTGAAGATCGAAGAAGAGTTCATCTTAAATCTTGTCTGTTCTCTCAAAGTTTCGTGGTTCTAGCTTCATGTTATCCTCTTGAATCATTTCAGATTGTCATATATTCTTTCTTAACCATCTGGAGTTTGTCAGAAGTTGTTTTCCCATTTCTTTTCACCGGAGGCCATCATTTCAGTTACCGTTATCCAATTATCCCGGTGGTTCATTCAAGTGTTCTTTAATCAGCTCATGATCTCTGTGTTCTTTTGCATCTAATCCCCTCTAGCATATTTGTTCTTCTAATTCTTTCCGGTGGTTATTTCTCTTTCATCAGTCATTTTCAAATTCTTACGGTGGTTCTTTCAGATTCTTTTCCTTTGTTATCGTATCAATCCATTCGTTCTTTCCAATCCTACCGGTGGTTCATGAAGACCTTCTCAAGTTTGCGATATGTCACTTCTCAATCCTTGTCAAGAAGATTAACTAGTAGGCGAAATCCATTGCTAGTCATCAATTTAATTTGATGAAGGATAGGCATACAATAAATCTTATTATTATTTCATCCAAGCGAGTAATCCCTTCCTTCGGAGTTTGTTCTTGTTGAATAAATTCTAGTTCCAGGTGTTCTCATCTTTTCTTTTCCGGAGTTCAAGTTTCCTCAGCCATTTCGTCGGAACTGAAGGAAATATGCCCTAGAGGCAATAATAAAGTTATTATTTATTTCCTTATTTCATGATGAATGTTTATTATTCATGCTAGAATTGTATTAACCGGAAACATAATACATGTGTGAATACATAGACAACCAGAGTGTCACTAGTATGCCTCTACTTGACTAGCTCGTTAATCAAAGATGGTTATGTTTCCTGACCATGAACAATGAGTTGTTATTTGAGTAACGAGATCACATCATTAGTTGAATGATCTGATTGACATGACCCATTCCATTAGCTTAGACCTGATCATTTAGTATGTTGCTATTGCTTTCTTCATGACTTATACATGTTCCTATGACTATGAGATTATGCAACTCCCGTTTGCCGGAGGAACACTTTGGGTGCTACCAAACGTCACAACGTAACTGGGTGATTATAAAGGAGCATTACAGGTGTCTCCAAAAAGTAGATGTTGGGTTGGCGTATTTCGAGATTAGGATTTGTCACTCCGATTGACGGAGAGGTATCTCTGGGCCCTCTCGGTAATGCACATCACATAAGCCTTGCAAGCACTGCAACTAATATGTTAGTTGTGAGATGATGTATTACGGAACGAGTAAAGAGACTTGCCAGTAACGAGATTGAACTAGGTATTGGATACCGACGATCGAATCTCGGGCAAGTAACATACCGATGACAAAGGGAACAGCGTATGTTGTTATGCGGTCTGACCGATAAAGATCTTCGTAGAATATGTAGGAGCCAATATGGGCATCCAGGTCCCGCTATTGGTTATTGACCGGAGACGTGTCTCGGTCATGTCTACACTGTTCTCGAACCCGTAGGGTCCGCACGCTTAAGGTTACGATGACAGTTATATTATGAGTTTACATGTTTTGATGAACCGAAGGAGTTCGGAGTCCCGGATGAGATCGGGGACATGACGAGGAGTCTCGAAATGGTCGAGACGTAAAGATTCATATATTGGATGATATGGTTAGGCCAAGGGGTCAAGCTCATGAGGCTTTAGATCGGTGCAAAAAGGAGTTTTGCGGAGGCCAGGGGGCCAAACGCCGGAGACCCTGGCGTCTGGCCCTGGGCCAGACGCCGAGGCCCATGGCGTCTGGGCTAGACGCCAAGGATTGTGGCGTTTGGTCCTGGAGTCCGAGTGGGACTCTTGTCTTTCGGGCAAAACCGACTTTGAGGAGGCTTTTGCTCCAAGTTTCGACCCCGGGGCTCAACATATAAATAGAGGGGCAGGGCTAGCACAAAAGAGACAACAAGTTGATCCACGTGATCTATTCCTTAGCCGTGTGCGGTGCCCCCTGCCACCATATACCTCGATAATACTGTAGCGGAGTTTAGGCGAAGCCCTGCTGCTGTAGTTCATCAAGATCGTCACCACGCCGTCGTGCTGACGGAACTCTTCCCCGACACTTTGCTGGATCGGAGTCCGGGGATCGTCATCGAGCTGAACGTGTGCTCGAACTCGGAGGTGCCGTAGTTTCGGTGCTTGATCGGTTGGATCGTGAAGACGTACGACTACTTCCTCTACGTCGTGTCATCGCTTCCGCAGTCGGTCTGCATTGGGTACGTAGACAACACTCTCCCCTCGTTGCTATGCATCACATGATCTTGCGTGTGCGTAGGAATTTTTTTGAAATTACTACGAAACCCTACAGTGGTATCAGAGCCAGGTTATTTATGTTGATGTTATATGCACGAGTAGAACACAAGTGAGTTGTGGACGATACAAGTCATACTGCCTACCAGCATGTCATACTTTGGTTCGGCGGTATTGTTGGACGAGACGACCCGGACCAACCTTACGCGTACGCTTACGCGAGACCGGTTCCCTCGACGTGCTTTGCACAGAGATGGCTTGCGGGCGACTGCCTCTCCAACTTTAGTTGAACCAAGTATGGCTACGCCCGGTCCTTGCGAAGGTTAAAACGGAGTCTATTTGACAAACTATCGTTGTGGTTTTGATGCGTAGGTGAGATTGGTTCTTACTTAAGCCCGTAGCAGCCACGTAAAACATGCAACAACAAAGTAGAGGACGTCTAACTTGTTTTTGCAGGGCATGTTGTGATGTGATATGGTCAAGGCATGATGCTGAATTGAGATGATCATGTTTTGTAACCAAGTTATCGGCAACTGGCAGGAGCCATATGGTTGTCGCTTTATTGTATGCAATGCAATCGCGATGTAATGCTTTACTTTATTACTAAACGGTAGTGATAGTCGTGGAAGCATAAGATTGGCGAGACGACAATGATGCTACGATGGAGATCAAGGTGTCGCGCCGGTGACGATGGTGATCATGACGGTGCTTCGGAGATGGAGATCACAAGCACAAGATGATGATGGCCATATCATATCACTTATATTGATTGCATGTGATGTTTATATTTTTATGCATCTTATCTTGCTTTGATTGACGGTAGCATTATAAGATGATCTCTCACTAAATTATCAAGAAGTGTTCTCCCTGAGTATGCACCATTGCGAAAGTTCTTCGTGCTGAGACACCACGTGATGATCGGGTGTGATAGGCTCTACGTTCAAATACAACGGGTGCAAAACAGTTGCGCACGCAGAATACTCAGGTTAAACTTGACGAGCCTAGCATATGCAGATATGGCCTCGGAACACGGAGACCGAAAGGTCGAGCATGAATCATATAGTAGATATGATCAACATAGTGATGTTCACCATTGAAACTACTCCATCTCACGTGATGATCGGACATGGTTTAGTTGATTTGGATCACGTGATCACTTAGAGGATTAGAGGGATGTCTGTCTAAGTGGGAGTTCTTAAGTAATATGATTAATTGAACTTAAATTTATCATGAACTTAGTCCTGGTAGTATTTTGCAAATTATAGATCAATAGCTCGCGTTGTTGCTTCCCTGTGTTTATTTTGATATGTTCCTAGAGAAAATCATGTTGAAAAATGTTAGTAGCAATGATGCGGATTGGATCCATGATCTGAGGTTTATCCTCATTACTGCATAGAAGAATTATGTCCTTGATGCACCGCTAGGTGACAGACCTATTGCAGGAGCAGATGCAGACGTTATGAACGTTTAGCTAGCTCAATATGATGACTACTTGATAGTTTAGTGCACCATGCTTAATGGCTTAGAATCGGGACTTCAACGACGTTTTGAACGTCATGGAGCATATGAGATGTTCCAGGAGTTGAAGTTAATATTTCAAGCAAATACCCGAGTTGAGAGATATGTAGTCTCCAACAAGTTCTATAGCTAAAAGATGGAGGAGAATCGCTCAACTAGTGAGCATGTGCCCAGATTGTCTGAGTACAACAATCGCTTGAATCAAGTGGGAGTTAATCTTCCAGATAAGATAGTGATTGACAGAATTGTCTAGTCACCATCACCAAGTTAGTAGAACTTCGTGATGAACTATAATATGCAAGGGATGAACAAAACAACTCCCAAGCTCTTCGTGATGATGAAATCAATGAAGGTAGAAATCAAGAAAAACATCAAGTGTTGATGGTTGATAAGACCACTAGTTTCAAGAAAAGGGCAAAGGGAAGAAGGGGAACTTCAAGAAGAACGGCAAGCAAGTTGCTGCTCAAGTGAAGAAGCCCAAGTCTGGTCCTAAGCCTGAGACTAAGTGCTTCTACTGCAAAGGGACTGGTCACCGGAAATGGAATCACCCCAAGTGATTGGCGGATAAGAAGGATGGCAAAGTGAACATAAGTATATTTGATATACATGTTATTGATGTGTACTTTACTAGTGTTTATAGCAAACCCTAAGTATTTGATACTAGTTCAGTTGCTAAGATTAGTAACTCGAAACGGGAGTTGCAGAATAAACAGAGACTAGTTAAGGGTGAAGTGACGATGTGTGTTGGAAGTGGTTCCAAGATTGATATGATCATCATCGCACACTCCCTATAATTTCGGGATTAGTGTTGAAACTAAATAAGTGTTATTTGGTGAGCATGAATATGATTTGATCATGTTTATTGTAATACGGTTATTCATTTAAGTAAAAGAATAAATTGTTGTTCTGTTTACATGAATAAAACTTTATATGGTTACACACCCAATGAAAATAGTTCATTGGATCTCGATCTTAGTGATACACATATTCATAATATTGAAACCAAAAGATGTAAAGTTAATAATGATAGTGCAACTTATTTATGGCACTGCCGTTTAGGTCATATTGGTGTAAAGCGCATGAAGAAACTCCATGCTGATGGGATTTTGGAATCACTTGATTATGAATCACTTGATGCTTGCGAACCATGCCTTATGGGCAAGATGACTAAAACGCCATTCTCCGGAACAATGAAGCAAGCAACAGATTTGTTGGAAATCATACATACCGATGTATGTGGTCCGATGAAAGGCTTACAGCAGGTATCATTATTTTCTGACCTTCACAAATGATTTGAGTAGATATGAGTATATCTACTTGATGAAACATAAGTCTGAAACATTTGAAAAGTTCAAAGAATTTCAGAGTGAAGTGAAAAATCATCGTAACAAGAAAATAAAGTTTCTACGATCTGATCGTAGAGAAGAGTATTTGAGTTACGAGTTTGGCCTTCAGTTAAAAACAATGTGAAATAGTTTCACTACTCATGCCACCTGGAACACCACAATGTAATGGTGTGTCCGAACGTCATAACCGTACTTTATTGGATATAGTGCAATCCATGATGTATCTTACCGATCTACCACTATCGTTTTGGGGTTATGCATTAGAGATAGCTGCATTCACGTTAAATAGGGCACCATCAAAATCCGTTGAGACGACGCCTTATGAACTGTGGTTTGGCAAGAAACCAAAGTTGTCGTTTCTTAAAGTTTGAGGTTGCAATGCTTATGTGAAAAAGTTTCAACCTGATAAGCTCAAAATCGGAGAAGTGCGTCTTCATAGGATACCCAAAAGAAAAATGTTGGGTACACCTTCTATCACAGATCCGAAGGCAAATTCGTTGCTGAGAATGGATCCTTTCTAGAGAAGGAGTTTCTCTCGAAAGAAGTGAGCGGGAGGAAAGTAGAAAACTTGATAAGGTAATTGTACCTTCTCCTTTATTGGAAAGTAGATCATCACAGAAATTTGTTCCTGTGACTCCTACACCAATTAGTGAGGAAGCTAATGATGATGATCATGAAACTTCAAATCAAGTTACTACCGAATCTCGTAGGTAAACCAGAGTGAGATCTGCACCAGAGTGGTACGGTAATCCTGTTCTGGAAGTCATGTTACTAGACCATGACGAACTTGCGAACTATGAGGAAGCGATGATGAGCCCAGATTCCGCAAAATGGTTTGAGGCCATGAAATCTGAGATATGATCCATGTATGAGAACAAAAGTATGGACTTTGATGGATTTGCCCGATGATCGGCAAGCCATAGAAAATAAATGGATCTTCAAGAGGAAGATAGACGCTGATAGTAGTGTTACTATCTACAAAGCTAAAATTGTCGCAAAAAGGTTTTCGACAAGTTCAAGGTGTTGACTACGATGAGAGATTCTCACTCGTATCTATGCTTAAAGTCTGTCCGAATCATGTTAGCAATTGCCGCATTTTATGAAATCTGGCAAATGGATAAACAAAACTAAATTCCTTAATGGATTTAATAAAGAAGGGTTGTATATGATGCAACCGGAAGGTTTTGTCGATCCAAAGGGAGCTAACAAAGTGTGCAAGCTCCAGCGATCCATTTATGGACTGGTGCAAGCCTCTCGGAGTTGGAATAAACGTTTTGATAGTGTGATCAAAGCATTTGGTTTTATACAGACTTTCGGAGAAGCCTGTATTTACAAGAAAGTGAGTGGGAGCTCTACAACATTTCTGATAAGTATATGTGAATGACATATTGTTGATCGGAAATAATGTAGAATTATTTTGTAAAGCATAAAAGGAGTGTTTGAAAGGAGTTTTTCAAAAGAAAGACTTCGGTGAAGCTGCTTACATATTAAGCTTCAAGATCTATAGAGATAGATCAAGACGTTTGATAAGTTTTTTCAATGAGTACATAGCTTGACAATATTTTGAAGTAGTTCAAAATGGAGCGGTCAAAGAAAGAGTTCTTGCCTGTATTACAAGGTGTGAAGTTGAGTAAGACTCAAAGCCCGACCACGGCAGAAGATAGAAAGAGAATGAAAGTCATTCCCTATGCCTTGGCCATAGGTTCTATAAAGTATGTCATGTTGTATACCAGATCTATTGTATACCCTGCACTGATTTGGCAAGGGAGTACAATAGTGATCTAGGAGTAGATCACTGGACAGCGGTCAGAATTATCCTTAGTAAAATAAGGATATGTTTCTCGATTATGGACGTGACAAAAGGGTTCATCGTAAACGGTTACGTCGATGCAAGTTTTTGACACTGATCCAGATGATTCTAAGTCTCAATCTGGATACATATTGAAAGTGGGAGCAATTAGCAAGAGTAGCTCCGTGCAGAGCATTGTAGACATAGAATTTTGCAAAATACATACGGATCTGAATTTGGCAGGCCCGTTGACTAAGATTCTCTCACAAGCAAAACATGATCACACCTTAGTACTCTTTGGGTGTTAATCACATAGCGATGTGAACTAGATTACCGAATCTAGTAAACCCTTTGGGTGTTGGTCACATGACGATGTGAACTATGGGTGTTAATCACATGATGATGTGAACTATCGATGTTAATCACATGGTGATGTGATCTAGATTATTGACTCTAGTGCAAGTGGGAGACTGAAGGAAATATGCCCTAGAGGCAATAATAAAGTTATTATTTATTTCCTTATTTCATGATGAATGTTTATTATTCATGCTAGAATTGTATTAACCGGAAACATAATACATGTGTGAATACATAGACAACCAGAGTGTCACTAGTATGCCTCTACTTGACTAGCTCGTTAATCAAAGATGGTTATGTTTCCTGACCATGAACAATGAGTTGTTATTTGAGTAACGAGATCACATCATTAGTTGAATGATCTGATTGACATGACCTATTCCATTAGCTTAGCACCTGATCATTTAGTATGTTGCTATTGCTTTCTTCATGACTTATACATGTTCCTATGACTATGAGATTATGCAACTCCCGTTTGCCGGAGGAACACTTTGGGTGCTACCAAACGTCACAACGTAACTGGGTGATTATAAAGGAGCATTACAGGTGTCTCCAAAAAGTAGATGTTGGGTTGGCGTATTTCGAGATTAGGATTTGTCACTCCGATTGACGGAGAGGTATCTCTGGGCCCTCTCGGTAATGCACATCACATAAGCCTTGCAAGCACTGCAACTAATATGTTAGTTGTGAGATGATGTATTACGGAACGAGTAAAGAGACTTGCCAGTAACGAGATTGAACTAGGTATTGGATACCGACGATCGAATCTCGGGCAAGTAACATACCGATGACAAAGGGAACAGCGTATGTTGTTATGCGGTCTGACCGATAAAGATCTTCGTAGAATATGTAGGAGCCAATATGGGCATCCAGGTCCCGCTATTGGTTATTGACTGGAGACGTGTCTCGGTCATGTCTACATTGTTCTCGAACCCGTAGGGTCCGCACGCTTAAGGTTACGATGACAGTTATGAGTTTACATGTTTTGATGAACCGAAGGAGTTCGGAGTCCCGTATGAGATCGGGGACATGACGAGGAGTCTCGAAATGGTCGAGACGTAAAGATTCATATATTGGATGATATGGTTAGGCCAAGGGGTCAAGCTCATGAGGCTTTAGATCGGTGCAAAAAGGAGTTTTGCGGAGGCCAGGGGGCCAAACGCCGGAGACCCTGGCGTCTGGCCCTGGGCCAGACGCCGAGGCCCATGGCGTCTGGGCCAGATGCCAAGGATTGTGGCGTTTGGTCCTGGAGTCCGAGTGGGACTCTTGTCTTTCGGGCAAAACCGACTTTGAGGAGGCTTTTGCTCCAAGTTTCGACCCCGGGGCTCAACATATAAATAGAGGGGCAGGGCTAGCACAAAAGAGACAACAAGTTGATCCACGTGATCTATTCCTTAGCCGTGTGCGGTGCCCCCTGCCACCATATACCTCGATAATACTGTAGCGGAGTTTAGGCGAAGCCCTGCTGCTGTAGTTCATCAAGATCGTCACCACGCCGTCGTGCTGACGGAACTCTTCCCCGACACTTTGCTGGATCGGAGTCCGGGGATCGTCATCGAGCTGAACATGTGCTCGAACTCGGAGGTACCGTAGTTTCGGTGCTTGATCGGTTGGATCGTGAAGACGTACGACTACTTCCTCTACGTCGTGTCATCGCTTCCGCAGTCGGTCTGCGTTGGGTACGTAGACAACACTCTCCCCTCGTTGCTATGCATCACATGATCTTGCGTGTGCGTAGGAAATTTTTTGAAATTACTACGAAACCCTACAGGAACCTCCATCTAAATCATCGCAAGGCTTTAATCTTATTCTTTCCATCCTTATTCTATCTTATCATCCTTTTGTTACTGGAGTTCTTCATGGTGGTTCTTCATGATTTAATCTTTTCTTCAAGTGTTCATCAAGATTCTTGTTGGTGGAATTCAAGTATCTTTTCTTCTTGCGTCTCAAAGTGCAATTAATCCTCCATATTCTTTTGAAGTGGAGTTTTGCTTTCCTTCGTTCTTCTCAGTAATCCAATCATTTCCGTTTGCGGCTGGTTATCACCTCATAATTTCTGAGATGTTATCCATAAGTCCACGACAAGCTTATTCTTTCGTTGTTGATTTTCTCAACAACTCCATTCAATATTTTCTTCTAAGGTTGCTTTCTATTTCAGTCGTGGCACAAGTTGTCATTTTCTTAACCGTTCTTTTCATTCAACTCTTTTAATTCTTTCCGGAGGTTTTGTGTCATATCTTCATCAAGTATCATTCCATCCTCTCAACTTCGTGTTCTACTCTTTCCTTGTTCAGTCGGAGTTTTGCCTAAATCCTTTCAGTCTTATTCGTTTCTTATCTCGTTCTAACCGGAGTGGTTTCATAGTCTATCTGATTTCGTGAGTTTTTGATTCTCGTCATTCTCGTCATTCCTCTCTTATTCTCGAGTGCTCTCGATTCTTTGCTTCTTCTCTTCAGTTCTTGTTTCACCTCTTCCTCTTTTATCTTCCGTCTCGGTCCTAAGATCTCGGGACGAGATCTCTTGTTAGTGGAGGAGTGTTGTAACGCCCCGGATTCGATGCGCCAGGTGTCTGCCAGTTATTCGCCGTCGTTGGCATGTCATTTTCTTGCGTGTTGCATTTTATCATGTCATCAGGTGCATTGCATTGCATACGTGTTCATCTCATGCATCCGAGCTTTTTCCCCGTTATCCGTTTTGCAATCCGGCGCTCCTATGTCCTCCGGCGTTCCCCTTTTGTCTCCTGTTGTGAGCGGGTGTTAAACTTTCTTGGAATGGCCCGAGGCTTGCCAAGTGGCCTTGGTATAGCACCGGTAGACCGCCTGTCAAGTTTCGTGCCATTTGGAGGTCGTTTGGTACTCCAACGGTTAACCGGGTAACCGTAAAGCCCTCCTTCTCTTTGCAGCCCAACCCCCTTCCAAAGTGGCCCAAAGCCCAGCAAACTCCCCTCCATGCTCTCGGTCGTTCGATCACGATCGCGTGGCCGAAAACCGCTCCTCATTTGGACTCTCCTAGCTCCCTCCACCTATAAAACTAGCCCCTCCCCCGAAATTTACAAATGATTTCGCAAATGAAACCATAAAAATCGTCCTCCGCCGCGCTGGACATGTCCGCACTGCGCCCGACA
>NC_041383.1:195191864-195227780 GCF_002162155.2 Triticum dicoccoides
GCTCGCCGGCCGCCGCCCCGAAGCCCCTCGCCCGCGCCCCCGTGCCCCGAGCGCCGCCGCTCCTCCCTCCTCGCCTCGCCGGAGCCGAGCTCGCTGGAGCTCTACTCCGGCCGGATCCGGAAGGTGGACGAGATCCACCACCACCGCGATCCAAACAGCGCCCTGCGCCGCCCAGATCACCTCGTCCCGCACGCCTCCGTCCCGGGTTGACTTTTCTCGGAGGTGATATTTCGTCTAAGTCCCAGATTGTTGTAATCATCATGCCATGTTCATCGCATTGTATCTCTGCATTCGTAGCTCCGTTTCGCGCGTGTAATATGTCAAATTGTTCATCTCAACGAGTACATCATTTCATTCCATTGCATCATATTCATTTAAGGTCATCTTGATGCCTTAATCATTGTTGTAAGAGTGCTTCATGATGTTTTCTGCTGTCTGTTATCAGAACGAGCTCTTTTGTCATTTTTGCCATGATTGATGTGTGCATCCTATGATGTTGATGTCTACATGTGTTTTGAACTATGCTATGTCTTCTTTACAGAGGTGCTTACCATGTATTTTTGTGATCAATGTGGTGACTAGCACAAGCATGCAAACTAGGCTTCGTGATATTACTGATTTTAGTCCCTGTTCTGTTGTTATTTTGATGCCATGTAAACATGATGCTACAGAGAGATCCATGCATATTTTGAGATACTTCAGTAAGGGTGTTTTGAATATGTGGTTATTATCTATACATTTATGCCCTTTGTTGCAATTATGGAGTAGCCTAGCATGTCATTTGAGTGCTCTATTTTTGCTTCAAAATGTTTCCTGGCAGATTGTTTACATGTTATTCAATTTGGCCGAGGTTGCTATAGTTGATCCTTGCATGCTATGGACTTGTTCTTGCCTTGGTTGGTTACATAAACATGTCTTCTTGATGATGCTATGCTTATATTGTCATGCAATGACTTGTGGTGAGTGTATCGAGTTTGTTAAGTAGTGTTCATGATGTTGCTGTTTTGCTAGGCTGAATCTGTTATTTCGTGATGCTATATAAACATGTTGCCACTAATCATTATATGCATAATCTGGAGATGTTATGTAAACATGTTTTGATCTACATGTCATCCTCTATCCATCCATGCCCCTGGTTGCATTTATAGCTTGCTGTAGTTTGTTCGTATCTTGCTTCAAAGTTGCTTCATAATGTTGCTGTCAGCCTGTTTACATTAAGTTCACTTGTTCCCATGTGTTTTGCTAGTGATCCATGCACCCTATGAACTTGCTATTGCCATGCTTAGCTTCATAAATATGTCTTCTTACTGTTGAGTGCCTTGCCATGCCATGTAATGATCTGTAGTGAGTTGCACAAGCTCATCTACATGCCTTCATAATTCTGTTCCTGCCATGTTTGAATCTGTATAATAACTTGCTATGTTTACGTCGGTGCCATTATATTTTCTGATCCTTTTTGGCTTATGGTCAGTAAGGGACTTTTGATCTATGCATTTACTAGATTCATACCATGCCTTTGTTTGCCATGATAAGTTCCGGTAATATGTTGTTTGATAGCTCTAAACATTGCATCGTGATGTTATTTTCTGCAGAGTCTGAAATTGTTATAACTTGCAACCTTACCATGTGTGTTTGAGTATGTTCTAGTGATTTCTGGAGATAGCTCAGTGTTCATGTTTTGTTGTGCTTTACCTGTACATCATGTCCATGCCTTTTGTCCTGATGTTGGGGTGCTGTAGTATATTGTTTTGATGCTTGCAATATGCCTAGTTGTTGTTTTGGACAGCTTGTCCTTTAAACTTGTATAGTGTGTGTGTTGAACCGTTGCTCCGTTTTGAGTGTGCTCCATATGAAACTTGCTTGTTTTTGCATGTAGCTTCATATTATCATGTTGCATCCTTGTTTTGAGGGTTTGCTTGATGTTTGGGTGCATTTTGCATCAATGCCATGTTTAACTTGTATTGCTCATATCTTCTAGACCGTAGCTCCGAACTAAATGAACTTTATATGTAACTTGACTAGAATCTCATGTGGATCATTTTTGTGCATCTTAACTTGCTGTTTAACAACTTGAACATAAGGTTTATTCAGATCTGGACCAATTTCGAAATATGCATATGAGGACTTACCGGAATGGTTATATGTTGTTCCCGGCCTCATTTAAACTTGCCTTGATGTGTTGTTCTTGTTTGCATCATCTCTTGCCATGAGTAGCTTCATGTAGTCTTGTCTTGCATCATGCTTGTTTGTGCATCATGCCTTGTTCATGTGCGGTGTGTTTACGATGTTGTGTGCTTCTTCTTGTTAGTTCCTGTTTCCGTTGCGATCGTGAGGATTCGTTCGCCTACGCTTGGTTCGTCTTCGTGGCTTCATCCATTCATCTTCTTCATGGACTCATTCTTCTTCCTTGCGGGATTTCAGGCAAGATGACCGCTACCCTGGATCTCACTACTATCATTGCTATGCTAGTTGCTTCGTTCTATCGCTATGCTGTGTTACCTATCTTTTGCTCATCAAGCCTCCCATATTGCCATGAACCTCTAACCTTTGACACCTTTCCCATGCAAACCGTTGTTTGGCTATGTTACCACTTTTGCTCAGCCCCTCTTATAGCGTTGCTAGTTGCAGGTGAAGTTGAAGATTTCTCCATGGTGGACAGGATTTTGGTTGGGATATCACAATATCTCTTATATTATTAATGCATCTATATACTTGGTAAAGGGTGGAAGACTCGGCCTTTTGCCTAGTGTTTTGTTCCACTCTTGCCGCCCTAGTTTCCGTCATACCGGTGTTATGTTCCCGGATTTTGTGTTCCTTACGCGGTCGGATGATTTATGGGACCCCCTTGACAGTTTGCTTTGAATAAAACTCCTCCAGCAAGGCCCAACCTTGGTTTTACCATTTGCCTCACCACCACCTACCCTTTCCATTGGGTCGGCCAACCCAGGGGTCATCTTTATTTTAGGCCCCCCCGGGGCCAGTGCTTGTCTAAGTGTTGGTCCGAACTAGAGCACCGTGCGGGGCCATCCCTTGGCAACTTGGGTTACGTCAGTTCTTGGACGCTTCGCTCATCCGGTGTGCCCTGAGAACGAGATATGTGCAGCTCCTATCGGGATTTGTCGGTGCATCAGGCGGCTTTGCTGGTCTTGTTTTACCATTGTCGAAATGTCTTGTAAACTGGGATTCCGACTCTGATCGGGTCTTCCTGGGAGAAGGTCTATTCCTTTGTTGATCGCGAGAGCTTGTCATGGGCTAAGTTGGGACACCCCTATAGGGTATAATCTTTCGAAAGCCATGCCTGCGGTTATAGGCAGATGGGAATTTGTTAATGTCCGGTTGTAGATAACTTGACACCAGATCCGAATTAAAACGCATCAACCGTGTGTGTAGCCGTGATGGTCTCTTCTCGGTGGAGTCCGGGAAGTGAACACGGTTTATGGGTTATGTTTGACGTAAGTAGGAGTTCAGGATCACTTCTTGATCATTACTAGTTAACGACCGTTCCGCTTGCTCTCTTCTCGCTCTTATTGGCGTATGTTAGCCACCATATATGCTTAGTCACTGCTGCAACCTCACCACTTTACCCCTTCCTTTCCCTTTAAGCTTTGCTATTCTTGATACCCATGGTGATGGGATTGCTGAGTCCTCATGGCTCACAGATTACTACAACAACAGTTGCAGGTACAGGTTGTGCGATGATCATGACGTGAGAGTGATGCTTGCTTGCGTTGAGTTCTTCTTCTGCTTCTTCGATCAGGGATAGGTTCCAAGTCGGCAGCCTGGGCTAGCAGGGTGGATGTCGTTTGAGTTCCTGTTTGTGATTCTTCCGTAGTCGGATGATGCTCTTATGTATGGTGATGTTGTATTCATGTGGCATTGTATGCCTTATGTATGTATCCCCTCTATTATGTAATGTTGATGTAATGATATCCACCTTGCAAAAGCATTTCAATATGCGGGTCTATCCTTTGGTGGGACCTTTGAGTTCCTTTTGGATAGGGTCGCATATTGGGCGTGAGAGTCTCCCCGAGTCCGGCGGGGCCGGAGAGTTCGACACCAACTGGTGTACGGCCTGAGGAGCTGAAGGATCTGCTCGGGCGGGCGTCTATCTCAGAAGATCACCGTACGTTGATGAGTACGGTGATTGAAAGGATTTCATCCACTGAGAGCGGGTTGCTTGAGGCCGTCAGAAGTTTACTGACGGGGTTTGAGGTACGCGAAAATGATATACCTTTTGACAGTTTTGCACATAGAATGCGCCCTGTATAGATAGTAGCCCCTGAGACTCGGTATGTTGTCAAAAGCGACAGCGTGCCGAGGATCATAATCTCATTTATAAGATGTCGCCCTTCCTATTCAGGTGGCAGAGCATTTGGTGGCCAGCCGGACCGATGGAGTTGCGGAACTGAAGTGGCAACTTGATGTTGCAGATGCGGACATCGCGCTGGTCAATAAACGACTTGACGAGTCACAAGGTATGTGGCTTCTTCGCGGACGCCTTGTAAGGGAGCTTGACGCTCGTGCCTTACAAATGTATGCTTAATGCAGATGGCGCCGCTGCTATGGAGGACCTTTGGGCGGAGCTTGCCCGAGCCAAGGAGCAAGCCAGGAAAAGTAATGTGGCTGCCTTGAAGGCGGCCGAAGAGCTAAAAGCCGAACAGGCTGCTCACTGCCGCAACAGGGAGGAACTGGTCAAAATGGCCGTGAAGCTGAAGGATGCTACCGACCGCTATGAGTTTCTTGAAAGAGAACACCGAGCGGAGCAAGAGGACCTGAAGAAGGCCACCGCCAAAGCCAAGGATGCCCGCTCTGCGATGAGGGCTATAAAGGAGGAGCTACGTCAGGCAGGGGATATTGCGGCTGGAAAGCCTTTTCTGCTGCGTAGGAAATTCATGGATCCGAAGTATGCTCAGTTGGGCCAGTTGTGGGGTGTGGAGGATGCTTATCTGAATTTGGCGGCGAGTGTCGCAGACGCGGTCGCACACTTCCGGGGCCAAAAGGATCACAGAATGGATGAGCTTTTTTGGTCGCAATTCCATAGTCCGGAGCGTCCACTTCCATTAACCGATCGGTTAGCCGAGTGGGCTGAGCTGAATAGGTTGTCTGGACTTGCCATGAAGGATGTCGTGGCTCATTTGTGGCCGACAAGGCCCGAGCCGAAGAGTTATCTTGGCTTGGTGCAACAGTTCCTTGATGCGGTGCCGCATATCAAGGCGATGAAGCGGTCGGCATGCATAGAGGGTGCACGGATGGCTCTCGCCCGTGCCAAAACATACTGGGCAGAGATGGAGGCCACCGATGTTGCATCCCAGGACTCGGACAGAAGCCGATTACCAACCGAGCACTATTTTGAGGAAGTCCTGCAGGGCGCTCGTTTAATAGAGTTGCAGTGCTCGAAAAATGTTATGTTCAAATGACATGTATGATTTGTGAAACCATGTTTCAAATATAATATAAGGGCTTTTTATATTTGGGCGTTCAAGTGTTGAAATACCTCCTGTGCGGCCGTTAACGTATATGTGTATATAACCTGAAAGATGGCTGTCCTCGGCTTCAGCCCCCACGCACATAGTGCGGGGGTGTTTGCAAAAAAACCCGCATTTTCACACTTAATCCAACGTCTTGGTCCTGTGAAGGAGGTGATAGTGTAGCAAACTAGGCAACCGGACTATAATGCTTTATCACTTTCACTTAGCCATAGGAGTTTGATGGTGGGGCTACTATATAGCCCCTGGGGGCACTGCGCTCTCCGAATTCCGGGGCGTGTATGTGCCTGACGGGAAACGGTCCTTCGTTAAAGCGGAGGAATTCTAAACATTCCGGTGGTCGATCGAGTGGTTGACCAGTCTCTCGCTATATCATGACAGTCAATTTTCGGCTTTCTCTACTGAGGTGCTCACCTGGGCGAACCAGGGCACAATCGCAATAGTTCTCCTGGTGCCGCGTTAGCCGATAGAGCGGAACATAAGGCAGCAAAACGCAGGAGCCGGGCAAACCCAACATTTGACCAAAGACATGATTCGGAGCTGATGCATATAAGGCCTAACTCAAGACGCCGAACACTCCCTAAGGTATTCGGTCTTTATGAAAACGGGCAAAACAATGCCCTAAGCCCATAGTGTCCAGGTACGCGCAAAAATTTCTGACGCGGTCGATGCCAAAACGCCAGATTCCTCCTCGGTTATAGCAAAAAACCAGGGGATATGTATCAACAAGAGACAGTAAAAAAGGTTTACGCAGGGTCTTAATCTGAAAAGAATCCTTGCATCGGGTCCCTACTGCACGTCTGCGCCTGTGTCTCCATTGTGCCGTATCCTGGACGGGTGTCGCATAGTGTTCATCTGTAAAAGAGAAGAACTTAGTTGGAAAAGAGTCCGTGCGAAAGATGTATTTTGAAATAAACAGAGTGTGATTCAAAGAATGAATAAAATTGAGCTTTATTGTCTCTTTTTGTGCATGCGTGGAGCCCCTTGTAAAGGGGTACGCGGCTAGTAAGCCCCTTGTTTATTTATACCGGACTCGCCTAACCGTGTACGGGGTCTGAATGACCTGTTTAGGGGCTTTGATCAGCAAAGCCGGATTAGTGTGTGGCTGTCAAGGCAGTCTCACGTTCTTTCGTAGTCAAGGAACACTTGAAGTTACCCTTTAATGAGATGATGCCGCGTGGACCGGGCATTTTAAGTGTAAGAGACACGTAATGCGGTATTGCGTTAAATCGTGCGAAAGCTTCGCGTCCCAATAGTGCTTGATAGCTACTTTTAAATGGGGCGATGTGGAAGATTAACTTTTCACGACGGAAGTTGTCGGATGAACCGAACACAACTTCTAGTAGTAGGGAGCCCGTACAATTGGCATATGAGCCTGGCGTCACTCCTTTAAAAGGAAGTGTTGCTATGGCGAATTTTGGTTGGGTCTATCCCCATTCTGCGGATTGTGTCCCGGTATAGTAGGTTTAAATCACTGCCGCCATCCATTAAGACTTATGTAAATTGTAGTCCGTCGATTATAGGATCCAATATCAAAGCAGTCCATCCTGCGTTTCGGATGCTTCCGGAGTAATCCTGATGGTCGAATGTTATTGGTTTTGACATCCAGTTTCGGGACTCCGCTGGGGTGGACCGTGCGGCGCGTACTTTAGTGGGCGCCGCTCTATTTTTCCCTGTTATCACTTGAAGTGAATTTACTATTTTGACCTCTTGTGGGAAATTCTTTTGTTTTCCGGTGCTTTGCTTGTGGGGTTCGTTATCGTCCTCACTTGGTGTGTCGAGCCTCTTGTGTTTGGCGTTAAGTCGGCCGGACTGCTTGAAGACCCAACAATCTCTGTGGGTATGGTTTGCAGGCTTCCCGGGGGTACTGTGGATTTGGCATATCTTGTCCAAGATTTTGTTTAGGTTAGATAGCTCGTCGCTGTTGTCCTTGAGAGGCAGTGTTTTGTTGTTCTGCCGGGAGCTTTTGAACCCGGCGTTGACTGCCGTTCTCTTTGGGCCATTTTCCTTAGTCTGGCGCTAGTCCTTTCTGCGTCGTGGTTTCCCATTTCCATCCCTGACCTCGAATGTACTTGGGTCGCTGGTGCTGCATCTTGCCAGCCAGTTATCCTCTCCCGCGCAAAAGCGGGTCATGAGGCTTGTTAGTGCGGCCATTGTTCTTGGCTTTTCCTCGCCGAGGTGTCTGGCGAGCCATTCATCTCGGACGTTATGCTTGAAGGCTGCTAGGGCTTCGGCGTCTGGACAGTCGACCATTTGGTTCTTTTTGGTGAGGATCCTATTCAAGAATTTGCGGGCTGACTCTCCGGGCTGTTGAGTTATGTGACTTAAATCGTCTGCATCCGGAGGGCGGACATAAGTCCCCTGAAAATTTGCCCGAAATGCATCCTCGAGCTCTTCCCAACTTCCAATGGTATTTTCTCGGAGGCTTTTGAGCCAATGCTGAGCTGGCCCTTTGAGCTTGAGGGGTAAGTATTTTATGGCGTGGAGGTCATCTCCTCTAGCCATATGTATGTGCATGATGTAATCCTCGATCCAGACTTCGGGGTCTGTTGTTCCGTCGTATGCCTCTATATTTACGGGCTTGAATCCTATTGGAAATTCATGATCCAGCACCTCATCGGTGAAACATAGGGGTGTGCGGTGCCCCTGTATTTGGGTGTGCCGTGATTTTCAAATACTCGACGTGTTGTGTTGCCTTCTGGAGCTTGCTTTCTTGGCCCATAGATGGATCTGACCGGGCCATCCTTTTTGCGAGGATCCTTATGTGGATCACGTGCCGGCTTGTGTGCGGCGCCGCTTGCCGCTCTTTGTTTGTCATGTGGTCGTCTATCCGACCGGGCGGCCTCTTTGTTTTTTGATTTTGGGGGCTCTACGGCCTCCTCGTCAAATTCGGGCAATAGTTTGCGCTTTGGGTAGCTCTTTGCTTGGCGACTATCGCCGTATTTGTCTGCGGTCTTGAGTACTTTGCTCCATCTCATTCTGACTACGTCTTCCGCTGTTTTGAGCTTCTGCTTCTGCTTCTTCAGACTTCGTGCAGTGGCGACGAGCCTTTTGTGGAGGTTCTTCTGCTCCAACGATGTGTCCGGCGTGAGATCATCCGGACTGTTGTTTTCGTCGGGGATGGGTTGCATATATAATTCATCCTGTTCGGATGGTTGCTTGGGGGCATGTTCGTCGTCCACTGATTGGCCCTGCTCTATGGCTGGGTCTGTATGGGTGCTATTGTTGTCGAGGCGGGACTTTGGGCGGCGCTTGCGTCGCCGTTTCGGCTGTTTTTCGGGGGAATTATCCTTCGCAGTGTCCCGTTGTTCCTCGTTATCGCTTCCTTTAGGTGTATCCACCATATATATATATCTTGAGTTGAGGTGGCTTTCCAGTGCCCTGTTGGCGCTGGTTCTTGGTCGTCTCCGACATCTTCGTCCATACCGTCGATATCTTCGGAGTCGAAATCTAGCATGTCGGTTAAGTCATCGACAGTGGCTACGAAGTGGGTGGTGGGTGGGCTTTGAATTTCTTCGCTGTCCGCATCCCAACCGTCCTGGCCATAATTCGGCCAAGGCTCTCCTGATAAAGAGAGACACTTTAGCAAATTCAGGATGTCGCCAAAAGGCGAGTGCTGAAAGATGTCCGCAGCGGTGAACTCCATGATCGGCGCCCAATCGGGTTCGATTGGCAGGAGCGCGGAAGGTTCGGGGTCCGGAGAAGAGTCCGACACCTTGAAGTCACGAGCTTCACAAGGGAAAGGGTCGATATTCGGCTCCATCGCCGTAGAGGTAGCAGCCCCCGAGGCGGTGTCTAGCCACCCATCCTTGATCGGCGCAGTCGGCTCCGAATTAAGGGTCGGAGCGGACTCTTCTGCGGCCTCCAGGGCACTGTCCGACGGCAGAGCTAAATCATGCCCATTGTGATGGTGCGGCGCTGGCTCGAATCCGTCGAGGATCAAGTCTCCGCGGATGTCAGCCGTATAGTTTGAACTTCCAAATCTGACCTGATCGCCAGGGGCATAGCTTTCGATCTGCTCCAGATGGCCAAGTGAGTTGGCCCGCAGTGCGAAGCCATCGAATACGAAGATCTGTCCGGGGAGAGAAGTTTCGCCCCGGACCGAGTCGTTGTTGATGATCGAAGGAGCCTCAGGCCTATGAGTGATGACATAGAGGAACTCTCAATGAAAGCACCAATGCCGGTGTCAAAACCGGCGGATCTCGGGTACGGGGTCCCGAACTGTGCGTCTAGGCGGATGGTAACAGGAGACAAGGGACACGTTGTTTTTACCCAGGTTCGGGCCCTCTCGGTGGAGGTAAAACCCTACTCCTGCTTGATTAATATTGATGATATGGGTAGTACAAGAGTAGATCTACCACGAGATCAAGGAGGCTAAACCCTAGAAGCTAGCCTATGGTATGATTGTTGTTCGTCCTACGGACTAAAACCCTTCGGTTTATATAGACACCAGAGAGGGCTAGGGTTACACAGAGTCGGTTACAATGGTAGGAGATCTACATATCCGTATTGCCAAGCTTGCCTTCCACGCCAAGGAAAGTCCCATCCGGACACATGACGAAGTCTTCAATCTTGTATCTTCACAGTCTTGGAGTCTGGCCAATGATGATAGTTCGGCTATCCGGACACCCCCTAGTCCAGGACTCCCTCACCCACAAAGGACTTGCCTCACTAGGGTAGATCTTCATGAAGTATGCAATCTCCTTACCTTACAAACTCCTTGGTTCACTCCACAATCTTGTTGGAGGCTCCCAAGTGACACCTGACCAATCTAGGAGACACCACTCTCCAAAAGGTAATAGATGGTGTGTTGATGATGAACTCCTTGCTCTTGTGCTTCAAATGATAGTCTCCTCAACACTCAACTCACTCTCATAGGATTGGATTTGGTGGAAAGATGATTTGAGTGGAAAGCAACTTGGGGAAGGCTAGAGATCAAGATTCATATGGCTGGAATGGATCTTGGTCTCAACACATGAGTAGGTGGCTCTCTCTCAGAAAATGAGTAGTGGAAGTGTAGGCACGATCTGATGGCTTCCCTCACGAATGAGGAGAGGGTGGAGGGGTATGTATAGCCTCCACACAAAATCTAACCGTTACACACATTATACTAAACTCGATGGGACCGAATCAAAAAACTCGGTCGGACCAATTCAGTGCATATGTGACCATTAGGCAATTTTGGTGGGACCAACATGTCATCTCGGTGGGACCGATATCATTAGGGTTAGGGCATAACGTAATCTCGGTTGGACCGATTACTCAAACTCGATTGGACCGACTTTGGTAATAAGCTAATAAAGAGTTGGTCAGGCAAACTCGGTGGGACCGATTCACTCGTCTTGGTGGGACCGAAGCGTTACGAAAAGGAAACAAAGAGTTTGCATTGCAGACTTGGTGGGACCGATCGCTCATCTCGGTTAGACGGAAACGTTACGAAGGGAAACAGAGAGTTTGCAACCCCATCTCGGTGAGACCGAGATCCCTATCGTTGAAACCAAAAAGACTAGGGTTTCTGGCAGTGGCTATGTCAAATGAACTCGGTGGCGCCGGATGGATCAAATCAGTGGGGCCGAGTTTGACTTTTGGTTTGGGTCATATGTGGATATGAGAAAGTGGTTGAGGGCTTTTGGAGCATATCACTAAGCATTTTGAGCAAGCAAGCCATTAAGCAACACCTCATCCCCTTTTAATATTATTGGCTTTCCTATAGATTCAATGTGATCTTTGATCACTAAAATAGAAAATGTAGAGTCTTGGACTTTGAAGCTTGAGCCAATCTTTTGTCCTTAGCATTTTGAGGGGTCCACATTCCTTATCCATGCCATGCCAATCATTGAACTTTCCTGAAATATTTATCTTGTAATGGCATTAGTTCAATGAGCTATATGTTGTTAATCATTACCGAAACCACCCAGGGATAGTTGCACTTTCAATCTCCCCCTTTTTGGTAATTGATGACAACATATAGATCAAAGCTTTGAGAAATGATAATAAGATTGAAATACATTGTCGCTTTGAGAAGTATGTGACAAACAAGAGCTCCCCCTAAATTTGTGCATTATTTAAAATTTGCTTTGGACTGCAAATGCACAATGTGTTAGGATCATGGGTCACTCTTCCATGTCACATACATCTTGGCGGAGCGCTCAAAAGGATAATAATTGAACACATGCACTCATCACCAAGCAAAGTGAATGATCATAAATGGATATGAAGGATAATATCATTCAAGCACACATTAAAGTAGCATATGATCAAACACATGATCATCCAAGTATCTCACAAAAGAGATAATCTATCAAGCAAACACACAATAAAGTTCAAGCAAATAAAATGCAAAGAGAGACAAAACAACACACACACTCTCTCTCTTAGACTATGATCTATAAATATTTCTCCCCCTTTGGCAACAAGTACCAAAAGTTAAAAATATGCATAGTGCTATGCGTCTCCCAGGCTTGGTCTTCATGAGGTGGTGTAGAGATGACTCCAAGGACGAAAGCGTCTATAGATGTGGTTGGAGCTGGTGGAGTGGCTGCTAGAGCTGGTGGCACTGAAGCTGTGGCTGCTGGTGCAAATGTAGTAGCTTTTGTGTCTGGGACAAGCACTGCAGCAGACCTCTGACTCCTGGGCACTCTAGTGAAAGCATTTGTAATAGACTTGCCCTTCTTCTCCTCCATTTCCTCCTGAAGTTGCTCAACTACTGACTGAATCTCAATTACCTTGACATCAAGATCATAGAATTTCTGCTCAATGATCCTCTCCAAACTCTCCTGGTTTTGAGTCAGGGTGGTCGGGCCCTTCTCAATCCTCAAGGTGGAGGCGATCAGATATCCAAGCTGATCTTGCTTGCTCTTCAAGAACACTTGAGATGCCTCTTCAGCTGTTGGCATCTTTGCAGCTTTCTTTGCCCTTGCCTTCTCTCTCTTCTCATGTTCTTGCACTGATGATGGATCTTCTTCATTCATGACAACAATGTTGTCCTCAAAGTCTGGTTTGAGGGGTAAATGCTCCTTGTCCAACAAATATGTGCCTGTGCCCATCTTGGAGTTGATAAGCACCTGAATTTGCGGAGCATACCCACAAGATCTCTTCTGATCTGCAGCTGTCCTCTTGATTGTTTCCTCAATCAGACTCATCACTTTGAACTTTTGAGGGACATCAAATATATGCAACAAGTTGATGGAGTGTCCTCTGATCATTCTGTGATCTCCTGGTTTTGGCAACAGAGTGTGCCTCAGAATGGTATTGATTGTTAGTAGTCCTGACAGCAAGTGCTTCACTGAGCCAAACTTGTGAGTTTCCAGGTCCGCATCAGGTATCTCCTTGTACATGCTGGACATTGAGTTGTGATCCTTCTTCTTCTTGTCATAGACATCTAAGTCATCTTCATGAGCTTCTGGGGCATTGATCAATCTAGCCCACTCGTCAACTGTAGATTGGTACCTTGTACCCTCTGACATCCACACAATTTTGCCATATGGATAGAAATGAGCAGTTGAATAGAATTGCATGATCAGCTCATCATTCCACTTAGTGAGCTTTTGGCCAACAAACTTGTCAACCTCACATGCCTTGACGCTATCATAAACACCCGGGAAGTTTTCTTCATTCTCTCTTATGTAGGTCCAGTCCACCCATCTCATGTCACACACTATGGGCTTCTTGTCAAGCAGGATTGTCTCATAGAAATCTTGTTGTTCCTTTGTGTGGAACCTGCCACAACAGTTCTCCTCCTGACAGCATATGGGTCAGCCTTTCTCCATTGTCTCAGTCCTGCATCCTTCCTGATCCTCATATCCTCTGCAACAGGATGTGCATCATTATGATCTGGGATCTTGGGCTTTAGCTTCCTTAGCACTTGGGCTTCAGCTTCCTCTTCTTCAGCTTCAGGCACTGGGGCATTGTTCTTCTCCTCAGCAGGTATGTTCCTGGTACTCCTCTTGGGTGCAGTCTTGGGAACTAGGGCAACAACTTTGGGAGCAGTTTTGGGCTTAGCAGCAGCCCTTGACTTAATAGCATCTCCCATGAGCTTCTGTGCCTTAGGTGCTGGAGCAGCATCCTCTTCCTCTTCATCATCTTCATCAGATGAGTGCCTTTCAAATTCTGCCATGGGATCCACCTTCTTGCACCATCTTCCTCTCCTTCTCTCCTTCTTCTTATTCTTTTCCTCACCAGCAGCCTCTCCTCCAGTTGACTTGGAAGTTTCATGAGTGGAGGCTCTGGCCTTTGACATAGGAACTCTCTTGGCAGGTGCCTTCTTGTTCATGCCTGGCCTAGTTGATGCAGCAGTGCCAAATTCTTTCTTCACCACCTTCTTCTTGGAAGTGGCCTCATCCTCAGCTGCAACATAGTCTTCATCCTCTGAATCAGAAGTTCTCTTCTTCCTTGTTCTAGTAGCTGCCTTGGGCAAGTTACTAGGTGTGCTCCTGCTGCCCTCATCATAGCTGCTGGAGGGACTAGTGCCCTCACTCAACTATCCTTGCTATTCAGACCTGTTTTGGCTGTCACTCTGGTCAGACATCTTGCAGGCAAACTGTCAGCAGCCCTGTGAATAGGTTGTAGATGAGGTAGAGTAGATGCGCATCACAAAGTACAAAGGTTTTGCAAAACAAATTGAGTCAAAAAGATTAGTTTTAGTTCTCTATAGAAGTGATCTCGGAGCTACCAAATTGACAAACTCGGTGATACCGGAGCAACACTTGGAACCTAAACTAGTGAACTCGGTTGGGCCGAGTCACAGTTTGGTGGCATCGAGATTGCTAGGGTTTCACAGAATCCTGAACTCGATCACACCGATTTGCACGTTTCGATCAGACCGAAAAGTGCAAGTGCAATGGCCTAAGCCGAATCGGTGAGACCGATTTCTACATTCCGGTCGGTTCGAGATGAGTTCTATGGAGGGCTAACCCTAATTTTTTTGAATCAATCTAGACCTAAGGAAGATTTAGTTGGATAGATTAATCTCATTCATGGCAAGAAGCATGGCATTTCCTTGTGCTAGGAATTGAAGTGAAAAAGATAGCACAAGGGGTCGAACACATACCCTAGAGTGGCGAGTGTTCGCTACGACAGCGATGACGGAGCAGAATCCGTCAGTGACAGCAGAGTCCAATGGCAGGAGGTCGTTGGCGGCAAGGAGACGATCCAGAGACCCGAGGAGGCAGAGCAGGACACGCGCGGGCTGAGAAGTTTTGAAGTAATTTCCAAAATCTCACCCGTGGGTATATATATCCTGACCCTGTCGGTGTGACCGAGTGGAACAACTCGATGGCACCGAGATTGCAGAATCGCAAGCGGTTGCTGCAACTTGGTGTGACCGAAGTGTTCAAATCGGTTGCACCGAGATGAAAATCTAGATCAACTTAGTGAACTTGGTTTGACCAAAATGGATTTCTTGGTCAGACCGAAATGCACAAAGAGGTTTTGGAATTTTAAGTCTATGACGAATCGGGGACTCCGAGTGCTCCTCACACAGAGTGGTTCGAATCTGAATTGATCAAACTTTGTGATGTAGCATTAATAGAGTTTGAGACGAGAAAAGCATAGATAGCTAGAGAGGGTTCTTAGGCATTCTTGTCCATCCACTTGGCAAAAAAATCCAAACAATCAAAACAACAAGTGGATGTCCTTGAATGAGTAAAAAATGCAACCAACATGCTCGCACAATAAAATGGCAAATGAAATATGTGGCAAAGCATGCACAACCAATTCTAGCATCTATCAAACAATTGGCGAGGACTAGGTCATCTATATATGAGTATATTGACTTAGGAGTCAAATGAGAACATTTGATCATAGGTCATACTCATCGTTTAGGCACAAGTGGGGTTACCACTTTTACATAAAGCATTGTTGTGTTCACACCATTAGAGTTGCTTTAGCTCAATTCTTTAGAGTAAAGCTCCCCCTAGATGTGAGATCCCCCCTAAGAGGGATGAACTAACCTTGGGTTTTGTCGATGATGACTTCATGTAGGTGTTGAAGATGTGGATGCTCAATGTTGTTGATCATTTGGAGCAATCCATTGGAGTGAGTTACACTTTCAATACCTACATGGGTTAGTCCCACAAGGAACAAGCAAGAATATCCATAGACATAGAGTGATGCACACACAAGATGATGTCCATGAAAGCATTAGGTTACCTTGTCCCTTGTCTTACCAACAAGAGGGTTTGTGACTCCTTGAACTAGTGCAAGATGTGGAAGTTGATTGCACTTGTCCTTGCCAAAATGATATGAGTGAAGCATATTGCCGGAGTCACCCTCAAGAACTCTCTAGTTCTTCTTCTTTGGGATACACATCATCTTGATGGGAATCCTTGGGGGTAGTTGTGGAACTTGATGAAGTAGAGCTTGATGTAGTCTTGGGAACCCACTTGACCAAGGCCTTGGGAGCTTCTTCAAATGCATCAATTTCCTCTTGAAGCTTGTCTTGCCTTTTTGCTTGTGGTCTTGTGGTGGAAGATCATCTTGAGCTTGTGTCCCTTGGAAAGAAGTAGGGTCATACTTCTCTTGTTCGGGAACAAACTTTGTCTTGGGGTATTGATCTTCTTCCCACTCAACTCCATTAGCATTGAACTTTTGTTCAAAACCAACATCTTGATTCTTCCGGTTCCTTCCTTACTTGCATACAATTTCCTCGAATTTCTTACTCCCGGCAAGGCTCTTATAGACACCCTTCTCTATAATTCCCTTCAATAAGCTATTTTCTTGCTCAAGTGTAACTTGGCTAAGAGAATCATTAGTGGAATCAAGATAACTACTAGAAGTAACAACATTGGATTTAGCATGATTATTGTTACTACTAGAAGAAGAATCTTTCTTGCTCTTGTTACTAGACTTGACTTGTTGCATGTAAGTAGATAAGAGTAAACACTTGGCAATGTAAGAAGAACTTTTCTTGCGAAGATCATCATTGATTGCCTTTAGAAACTCATGCTCTTGCTCAAGGTTGAGCTTTTCAAAGTGTAACTTCTCATGAGTCTTTAAAAGTTCTCAATGATCTTCCAAGATAGTTTCATGAGCTAAATTAAGAGTGTTTAGTTCTTTAGTTAGGCGCTCAATATTCTCCTTATCATTGTCATTCGTTTTATCTTGATTAGCATGATTAATTGATGTTTCATCATAGTATTCATCACTAGAGTTGTCAACAAGTAAATCATCATCACCTAACAAGACATCTTCATCACTATTGAAATCAACATACTCGGGGTGTGATACCTTTGGGCCTTTATCCATGAAGCATCTTCCAATTCCTTCATTTGGTGAGTCAAATATGTCGTAGGAGTTGGTTGACACAAGTGCTAGACCGGCAACACCTTCATCTTGAGTATATTTGGAGTCAGAGTGTTAGCTTCTCTCGGAGTGATTGTCGGAGTCGGAGCCGGAGCCGGATACCCATTCACCAACATGAGCTTGATGTCTTCGCTTTGTGTAGCTCTTTGATGATTTGTCCTTCCTTTCCGAATCCTTGCTTCTCTGGGAGGTTCTTCATTCACGATGATCATCTCTACTCCTCCTCTCTCTTGGTGGTGATTCTTCTCTTCTACTTCTTCTTTTGGGTGAATCTTCTCTCCTTTTTTAAGGAGCCGTACACTCATTGAAATAGTGTCCGGGTCTTCCACCATTGTAGCAATTACGTTCACGACTCGAAGATCTTTTTTCATTGTAGGACCTTGACTTGGAACTTCTTTCATTGCTTTTACTCTTGTAGAACTTGTTGAAGTTTTTCACCATTAAGCTCAATTCCTCATTGAAGGTTTGTTTCTCACTTGATGATGTAGGAGCATCACATGAGTCTTTGTAAGCACCACTTGACTTGTTGTGAAGCTCCTCCTTATCCTTGAGTGACACCTCATGAGCAAAAATTCTTCAAGTGACTTCCGTTGGCTTGAGATCTTTGTAATTGGGCATCATTTGGATCAATGTGCACACGGTATCATATTTTCCATCCAAGGCTCTTAGGATCTTCTTGATGATGAATTTGTCGGTCATCTCTTCACTTCCTAAACCGGCAATCTCATTTGTGATGAGAGCAAGCCTAGAGTACATTTCAGCGACACCTTGACCATCCTTCATTTTGAACTTGTCAAGTTGACTTTGAAGCACATCCAATTTGGATTCCTCGATGGAGTCGGTACCTTCATGCATGTCAATCAAAGTATCCCAAATTTCCTTTGCATTCTCAAGGCGACTGATTTTGTTGAATTCTTTGGGGCACAATCCATTGAAGAGGATATCACAAGCTTGAGTGTTGTATTGCAGCATCTTGAACTCTTCCGCGGTAGCTTCACGGTTCGGTTCTCTCCCATTGAAGAATTCACCTTGCAAGCCAATGCAAACAATAGCCCAAACATCGGGGTTATGTCCAAGAATATGCATTTTCATCTTATGCTTCCAACTAGCAAAATTAGTACCATCAAAGTAAGGACCTCTACATTGGTAATTTCCCTCACTAGACGCCATACTCTCCTAGGTTGTGAAACCAAGGCTATGATCACCAAAAGCTATGGAAATCAAGGCAAATGGAGACCAAAGCTCTGATACCAATTGTAGGATCGAAAGTATGTCTAGAAGGGGGGAGGTGATTAGACTACTTTACCGAATAAAAACTTAACCTTTTCCCAATTTTAGTTCCTGATAGATTTTAACAACTTAGCACAAGTCAAGCAATCAACACAATTCAAGCAAGCTTGCATAGAGTATATGAGCAGCGGAAAGTAAAGCATGCAACTTGCAAGAATGTAAAGGGAAGGGTTTGGAGAGTGCAAATGCAATAAGAGACACGAATGTTTTTGTCGTGGTTCCGATAGGTGGTGCTATCGTACATCCACGTTGATGGAGACTTCAACCCACGAAGGGTAACGGCTGCGCGAGTCCATGGAGGGCTCCACCCACGAAGGGTCCACGAAGAAGCAACCTTGTCTATCCCACCATGGCCATCGCCCACAAAGGACTTGCCTCACTAGGGTAGATCTTCACGAAGTAGGCGATCTCCTTGCCCTTACAAACTCCTTGGTTCACTCCACAATTTTGTTGGAGGCTCCCAAGTGACACCCGACCAATCTAGGAGACACCACTCTCCAAAAGGTAATAGATGGTGTGTTGATGATTAACTCCTTGCTCTTGTGCTTCAAATGATAGTCTCCCCAACACTCAACTCACTCTCATAGGATTGGATTTGGTGGAAAGATGATTTGGGTGGAAAGCAACTTGGGGAAGGGTAGAGATCAAGATTCATATGGTTGGAATGGAATGTGTTGGTCTCAACACATGAGTAGGTGGCTCTCTCTCAGAAAATGAGTAGTGGAAGTGTAGGCACGATCTGATGGCTTCCCTCATGAATGAGGAGAGGGTGGAGGGGTATATATAGCCTCCACACAAAATCTAACCGTTACACACATTATACTAAACTCGGTGGGAGCGAATCAGAAAACTCGGTTGGACCGATTCAGTGCATATGTGACTGTTAGGCAATTTCGGTGGGACCGACATGTCATCTCGGTGGGACCAGTATCATTAGGGTTAGGGCATAACGTAATCTCGCTTGGACCTATTACTCAAACTCGGTTGGACCAACTTTGGTAATAAGCTAACAGAGAGTTGGTCAGGCAAACTCGGTGGGACCAATTCACTCGTCTCGGTGGGATCGAAGTGTTACGAAAAGGAAACAGAGAGTTTGCATTGCATACTCGGTGGGACCGATCGCTCATCTCGGTTAGACCGAAATGTTACGAAGGGAAAAAGAGAGTTTGCAACCCCATCTCGGTGAGACCGAGATCCCTATCGGTGAAATCGAAAATACTAGGGTTTCTGGCAGTGGGTATGTCAAATGAACTCGGTGGCGTGATACGTCTCCAACGAATCTATAATTTTTGATTGTTCCATGCTATTATATTACCCGTTTTGGATGTTTATGGGCTTTACTTTACACTTTTATATCATTTTTTGGACTAACCTACTAACCGGAGGCCCAACCCGAATTCTGTTTTTTTGCGTATTTCACTGTTTCGAAGAAAAGGAATATCAAATGGAGTCCAAATGGAATGAAACCTTCGGGAGCGATCTTTTTGGAACAAACGTGATCCAGGGCACTTGGAGTGGACATCAAGCAACAGAGGAGGCGTCCACGAGGGTACCTGGCATGCCCCCTACAGGTGGGCGCGCCCCCCACCCTTGTGGGCCCCTCGAGCGTCCACTGACCTACTTCTTCCTCCTATATATACCCATGTACCCTGAAACCATCGAGGAGCACCACGAAAAACTATTTCCACTGCCGTAACCTTATGTATCCGTGAGATCCCATCTTGGAGCCTTCGCCGGCGCTCCGCCAGAGGGGGAATCGACCATGGAGGGCCTCTACATCATCTCCAAGGCTCTTCCAATGAGTTGTGAGTAGTTTACCACAGACCTTCGGGTCCATAGTTATTAGCTAGATGGCTTCTTCTCTCTCTTTAAATATCAATACAAAGTTCTCCTCGATCTTCTTGGAGATCTATTCGATGTAACTCTTTTTGCGGTGTGTTTGTCGAGATCCGATGTATTGTGGGTTTATGATCAAGTTTATCTATGAGAAATATTTGAATCTCCTCTGAATTCTTTTATGTGTGATTAAGTTATCTTTGCTAGTCTCTTCAAATTATCAGTTTGGTTTGGCCTACTAGATTGATCTTTCTTGCAATGGGAGAAGTGCTTAGCTTTGGGTTCAATCTTGCGATGTCCTTTCCGAGTGACAGCAGGGGCAGCAAGGCACGTATAGTATTGTTGCCATCGAGGATAAACAGATGGGGTTTATATCATATTGCATGAGTTTATCTGATACATCTCCAACGTATCTATAATTTTTGATTATTCCATGCTATTATATTACCCCTTTTGGATGTTTATGGGCTTTATTTTACACATTTATATCATTTTTGGGACTAACCTACTAACCGGAGGCCCAGCCCGTATTGATGTTTTTTTGCCTATTTCAGTATTTCGAAGAAAAGGAATATCAAACGGAGTCCAAACGGAATGAAACCTTCGGGAGTGTGATTTTTGGAACAAACGTGATCCAGACCCCTATCTCGTGGGCCCCTCTGGCGGCCACTGACGTACTCCTTCCTCCTATATATACCCACGTACACCGAAAACATCCATGGAGCCACCGAAAAACAATTTCCACCGCCTTAACCTTCTGTATCCATGAGATCCCATCTTGGAGCCTTCGTCGGCGCTCCGCCGGAGGGGGAATCGACCATGGAGGGCTTCTACATCAACACCATAGCCCCTCCGATGAGTTGTGAGTAGTTTACCACAGACCTTCGGGTCCATAGTTATTAGCTAGATGGCTTCTTCTCTCTTTTTGGATCTCAATACCATGTTCTCCCCCTCTCTTGTGGATATCTATTCGATGTAACTCTTTTTGCGGTGTGTTTGTCGAGATCCAATGAATTGTGGGTTTATGATCAAGTTTATCTATGAGAAATATTTGAATCTCCTCTGAATTCTTTTATGTATGATTGAGTTATCTTTGCAAGTCTCTTCGAATTATCAGTTTGGTTTGGCCTACTAGATTGATCTTTCTTTTAATGGGAGAAGTGCTTAGCTTTGGGTTCAATCTTGCGGTGTCGTTACCCAGTGACAATAGGGGTTGCAAGGCACGTATTGTATTGTTGCCATCGAGGATAACAAGATGGGGTTTATATCATATTGCATGAGTTTATCCCTCTACATCATGTCATCTTTCTTAATGCGTTACTCTGTTCTTATGAACTTAATACTCTAGATGCATGCTGGATAGCGGTCTATGTGTGGAGTAATAGTAGTAGATGCAGGCAGGAGTCGGTCTACTTGTCACGGACGTGATGCCTATATACATGATCATGCCTAGATAATCTCATAATTATTCGCTTTTCTATCAATTGCTCGATAGTAATTTGTTCACCCACCGTAATACTTATGCTATCTTGAGAGAAGCCACTAGTGAAACCTATGGCCCCCGGGTCTATCTTTTATCATATAAGCTTTCAATCTACTTTTATTTGCATCTTTACTTTTACAATCTATATTATAAAATACCAAAAATATATTTATCTTATCATACTATCTCTACCAGATCTCACTTTCGCAAGTGGCCGTGAAGGGATTGACAATCCCTTTATTGCGTTGGTTGCGAGTTCTTTGTTTGTTTGTGTAGGTGTGTGGGACTTTTGAGGAGCCTCCTACTGGATTGATACCTTGGTTCTTAAAAACTGAGGAAAATACTTACGCTACTATTGCTGCATCACCCGTTCCTCTTCAAGGAAAACCAACACAAGCTCAAGACGTAGCAAGAACCTATAGGATAACCTGTGGTGATAGTTAATTTGATTCTGCTGAAAAACAGAAACTTTGCACGCACGAAGTTAGTTTTGTTAAATCACAGAAACGTGATTTTGCGTTGATTCTTTTTTATGTAGATCAATAGACAAATTTTCCAGGACTTCCTATTTTGGTAGGAGTTTTAGAGTTGCAAAAGTTTGCGTTAGTTACAGATTGCTACAGACTGTTCTGTTTTTGACAGATTCTGCCTTTAGTGTGTTGTTTGCTTATTTTGATGCATCTATTGCTAGTATAAAGTGGTATGAACCATAGAGAACTTGGAATATAGTAGGTTTAACACCAATATAAATAAAGAATGAGTTCATTACAGTACCTTATGTGGTGGTTTTGTTTTCTTTCACTAACGGAGCTTATGAGATTTCCTCTTGAGTTTTGTGTTGTGAAGTTTTCAAGTTTTGGGTAAAGATTTGATGGACTATGGAATAAGGAGTGGCAAAAGCCTAAGCTTGGGGATGCCCATGGCACCCCAAGATATTCAAGAGTAGCCAAAAGCCTAAGCTTGGGGATGCCCCTGTAAGGCATCCCCTCTTTCATCTTCGTTCATTGGTTACTTTACTTGGAGCTATATTTTTATTCGCCACATGATATGTGTTTTGCTTGGAGCGTCTTGTATGATATTAGTCTTTGATTTTTAGTTACCACAATCATCCTTGTTGTACACACCTTTTGGGAGAAGTCCACTTTATTAGAATTTGCTAGAATACTCTATGTGCTTCACTTATATCTTTTGAGCTAGATAGTATTTGCTCTAGTGCTTCACTTATATCTTTTAGAGGACGGCGGTGGCTTAATTTTGAAGAAATTGTTGATCTCTCATGCTTCACTTATATTATTTTGAGAGACTTTTAGAACATCATGGTATTTGCTATGGTTATAAATTTGGTCCTAGAATGATGAGCATCCAAGTTGGGTATAATAAAAACTATCATAGAAAGTGCATAAAACACTAGGATCAATTTGATGCTTGATAATTATTTTGAGATATAGAGGTGGTAATGTTAGAGTCATGCTACTGGGTAATTATGAAATTGAGAAATACTTGTGTTGAAGTTGGCAACTCCCGTAGCATGCACGTATGGTAAAAGTCGTGTGACAAATTTGTTGCATGAGGTGCTCTTTTGATTGTCTTCCTTTTGAGTTGTAATCTTGAGTTGTAAGTCAATAAAAGTGTGATGATCTTCATTATTAGAGCATTGTCCCAGTGAGGAAAGGATGATGGAGACTATGATTCCCCCACAAGTCGGGATGAGACTTCGTACTTTACAAAAAAAAGAGAAAGGCCAAAGAAAAAAAAGAGAAAAGAAAAAAAAGAGAAGAAAAAAATAAAATGAGAGAAAAAGAGAGAAGGGACAATGCTACTATCCTTTTTACCACACTTGTGCTTCAAAGTAGCACCATGATCTTCATGACAAAGAGTCTCCTATGTTGTCACTTTCATATACTAAGTGGGAATTTTTCATTATAGAACTTGGCTTGCATATTTCAATGATGGGCTTCCTCAAAATGCCCTAGGTCTTTGTGAGCAAGCAAGTTGGATGCACACCCACTTAGTTTCTTTTGTAGAGCTTTCATATATTTATAGCTCTAGTGAATCCGTTGCATGGCAATCCCTACTCACTCACATTGATATCTATTGATGGGCATCTCCATAGCCCGTTGATACGCCTAGTTGATGTGAGACTATATTCTCCCTTTTTGTCCTCACAACCACCACCATATACCACCATAGTGCTATGTCCATGGCTTGCGCTCATGTATTGCATAAGAGTTGAAAAAGCTGAAGCGCGTTAAAAAGTATGAACCAATTGCTTGGCTAAAACCGGGGTTGTGCATGATGGGAGTATTTAGTGTAATGAAAATGAAGCATGGCCTAACTATATGATTTTGTAGGGATAAGCTTTCTTTGGCTATGCTATTTTGATAGGACATGATTATTTGTTAGTATGCTTCGAAGCATTATTTTTTTTTATGTTTTATAAGCTTTTATCTTGAATCATTTGGATCTGAACAATCATGCCGCAATAAAGAAAATTACATTGAGAAATATGCTAGGTAGCATTCCACATCAAAAATTCTGTTTTTTTCATTTACCTACTCGAGGACGAGCAGGAATTAAGCTTGGGGATGCTTGATACATCTCCAACGTATCTATAATTTTTGATTGTTCCATGCTATTATATTACCCCTTTTGGATGTTTATGGGCTTTATTTTACACATTTATAGCATTTTTGGGACTAACCTACTAACCGGAGGCCCAGCCCGTATTGCTGTTTTTTTGCCTATTTCTGTATTTCGAAGAAAAGGAATATCAAATGGAGTCCAAACGGAATGAAACCTTCGGGAGCGTGATTTTTGGAACAAACGTGATCCAGAGGACTTGGAGTGCAAGCCAATAAGCAGCCGAGGCAGCCATGAGGGTGGAGGGCGCGCCCACCCCTACAGGGTGTGCCCCCTATCTCGTGGGCCCCTCGGGCGGCCACCGACGTACTCCTTTCTTCTATATATACCCACGTACCCCCAAAACATCCAGGGAGCCAACGGAAAACAATTTCCACCACCGTAACCTTCTGTATCCACGAGATCCCATCTTGGAGCCTTCGCCGGCGCTCCGCCGGAGGGGGAATCGACCATGGAGGGCTTCTACATCAACACCTTAGCCTCTCCGATGAGTTGTGAGTAGTTTACCACAGACCTTCGGGTCCATAGTTATTAGCTAGATGGCTTCTTCTCTCTTTTTGGATCTCAATACCATGTTCTCCCCCTGTCTTGTGGAGATCTATTCGATGTAACTCTTTTTGCGGTGTGTTTGTCGAGATCCGATAATTGTGGGTTTATGATCAAGTTTATCTATGAGAAATATTTGAATCTCCTCTGAATTCTTTTATGTATGATTGAGTTATCTTTGCAAGTCTCTTAGAATTATCAGTTTGGTTTGGCCTACTAGATTGATCTTTCTTGCAATGGGAGAAGTGCTTAGCTTTGGGTTCAATCTTGCGGTGTCGTTACCCAGTGACAATAGGGGTTGCAAGACACGTATTGTATTGTTGCCATCGAGGATAACAAGATGGGGTTTATATCATATTGCATGAGTTTATCCCTCTACATCATGTCATCTTTCTTAATGCGTTACTCTGTTCTTATGAACTTAATACTCTAGATGCATGGTGGATAGCGGTCGATGTGTGGAGTAATAGTAGTAGATGCAGGCAGGAGTCGGTCTACTTGTCACGGACGTGATGCCTATATACATGATCATGCCTAGATAATCTCATAATTATTCGCTTTTCTATCAATTGCTCGATAGTAATTTGTTCACCCACCGTAATACTTATGCTATCTTGAGAGAAGCCACTAGTGAAACCTATGGCCCCCGGGTCTATCTTTTATCATATAAGCTTTCAATCTACTTTTATTTGCATCTTTACTTTTCCAATCTATATTATAAAATACCAAAAAAATATTTATCTTATCATACTATCTCTATCAGATCTCACTTTCGCAAGTGGCTGTGAAGGGATTGACAACCCCTTTATTGCGTTGGTTGTGAGTTCTTTGTTTGTTTGTGTAGGTGCGTGGGACTTTTGAGGAGCCTCCTACTGGATTGATACCTTGGTTCTCGAAAACTGAGGGAAATACTTACGCTACCATTGCTGCATCACCATTTCCTCTTCAAGGAAAACCAACGCAAGCTCAAGACGTAGCATTATCCCTCTACATCATGTCATCTTTCTTAATGCGTTACTCTGTTCTTTATGAACTTAATACTCTAGATGCATGCTGGATAGCGGTCGATGTGTGGAGTAATAGTAGTAGATGCAGGCAGGAGTCTGTCTACTTGTCACGGACGTGATGCCTATATACATGGTCATGCCTAGATAATCTCATAATTATTCGCTTTTCTATCAATTGCTCGACAGTAATTTGTTCACCCACTATAATACTTATGCTATCTTGAGAGAAGCCACTAGTGAAACCTATGGCCCCCGGGTCTATCTTTTACCATATAAGCTTTCAATCTACTTTTATTTGCATCTTTACTTTTCCAATCTATATCATAAAAATACCAAAAATATTTATCTTATCATATTATCTCTATCAGATCTCACTTTCGCAAGTGGCCGTGAAGGGATTAACAACCCCTTTATTGTGTTCGTTGTGAGGTTCTTGTTTGTTTTTGTAGGTGCGTGGGACTTCTAAGGAGCCTCCTACTAGATTGATACCTTGGTTCTCAAAAACTGAGGGAAATACTTATGCCACTTTGCTGCATCACCCTTTCCTCTTCAAGGAAAACCAACGCAAGCTCAAGACGTAGCAAGAAGGATTTCTAGCACCGTTGCCGGGGAGGTCTTCGCTCAAGTCAAGACATACCAAGTACCCATCACAAACTCATCTCCCTCGCATTACATTATTTTCCATTTGCCTCTCGTTTCCCTCTCCCCCATTTCACCCTTGCTGTTTTATTCTCCCTCTTTTTCCCAATCTCCTCTCTCTTTTGCTTGTCTTCTTGTGTGCATGTTTGCTCTTATGGCTTTGCCTAAGAACTCCGACCTTCATCTTAGAAGGTTGGAAGAGATTGAATTGAACGTTAGAAGTTTTATGACTTTACAATTCGAGCATAATAGTTTCTTTAGAAAAGATATTAAAGAACAAAAAAGCTTTATGGAGTATATGAACAAAGAGCTTGATGATATGTCCAAGGAATTTTATGGTTTGAATTCTCAAATTACTCGTCTTGAAAAAACAATAGCCCAAATTTCTGATAAGCAGGCCACCTTGGTCAATAAGATGGCTGCCAAACCAGAAGGGTTAGGAGAAAATAATGATGAAGATCTAAAAGTTATTGATGTGTCCCCTATTAAATCTTTGTTTTGCAATATGAATCTTAATAATGATGGGACTGGAGATGAGTCAACTTTAGTTAAAAGGCGTCCCAAATGATTCAGAGTTTTTAGATCTTAATTCTAAATTTGGTAAAAGTGGGATTGGAGAGGTCAAGACTTCAAATAGCATTGAAACCACTATCTTGGATTTCAAGGAATTTAATTATGATAATTGTTATTTAGTAGATTGTATTTCCTTGTTGCAATCCATGTTGAATTCTCCTCATGCTTATAGTCAAAATAAAGCTTTTACCAAACATATTGTTGATGGCTTGATGCAATCTTATGAGGAAAAACTTAATTTGGAAGTTTCTATACCTAGAAAACTTTATGATGAGTGGGAACCTACTATAAAAATTAAAATTAAAGATCATGAGTGCTATGCTTTGTGTGATTTGGGTGCTAGTGTTTCCACGATTCCGAAAATTTTATGTTATATTCTAGGTTTCCATGATTTTGATGATTGCTCTTTAAATTTGCACCTTGCGGATTCTACCATTAAGAAGCCTATGGGAAGGATCAATGATGTTCTTATTGTTGCAAATAGGAACTATATGCCCGTAGATTTTATCGTTCTTGACATAGATTGCAATCTTTCTTGTCCTATTATTCTTGGTAGACTTTTCCTTAGAACGATTGGTGCAATTATTGATATGAAGGAAGGGAATATTAGATTCTAATTTCCATTAAGGAAAGGCATAGAGCACTTTCCAAGAAATAAAGTCAAATTACCTTATGAATCTATCATGCGAGCTACTTATGAATTGAATGCCACAGATGGCACTATTTAGATCTACCCTCGCTTTTATGCCTAACTAGGGGCGTTAAACGATAGCGCTAGTTGGGAGGCAACCCAATTTTATTTTTGTTTTTTGTTTTTGCTTCTGTTTAGTAATAAATATTTCATCTACCTTCTGTTTAGATGTGTTTTCATGTTTTAATTAGTGTTTGTGCCAAGTAGAACCTATAGGATAACCTATGCTGATAGTGAATTTGATTCTGCTGAAAAACAGAAACTTTGCACGCATGAAAATAATTTTAGTAATTCACAGAAACGTGATTTTGCGTTGATTCTTTTTCCTGTAGATCAATAGACAAATGTTCCAGGACTTCCAATTTTGGTAGGATTTTTAGAGTTCCAGAAGTATTCAAGAGTTACAGATTTCTACAGACTATTCTGTTTTTGACAGATTCTGTTTTTCGTGTGTTGTTTGCTTATTTTGATGCATCTATGGCTAGTATGTAGGGGTAAGAACCATAGAGAAGTTGGAATACAGTAGGTTTAACACCAATATAAATAAAGAATTAGTTCATTACAATACCTTATGTGGTGGTTTTTGTTTCTTGCACTAACGAAGCTTATGAGATTTCCTGTTGAGTTTTGTGTTGTGAAGTTTTCAATTTTTGGGTAAATATTTGATGGACTATGGAATAAGGAGTGGCAAGATCCTAAGCTTGGGGATTCCCATGGCACCCCAAGATATTCAAGGATAACCAAAAGCTTAAGCTTGGGGATGCCCCGGAAGACATCCCCTCTTTCGTCTTCGTCTATCGATATCTTTACTTGGAGCTATATTTTTATTCGCCACATGATATGTGTTTTGCTTGGAGCGTCTTGTATGATATTAGTCTTTGCTTTTTAGTTTACCACAATCATCATTGCTGTACACACCTTTTGGGAGAAACCCACTTGTTTGGAATTTATTAGAATACTCTATGTGCTTCACTTATATCTTTTGAGCTAGATAGTTTTGCTCTAGTGCTTCACTTAAATCTTTTAGAGCACGGCGGTGGCTTGATTTTGTAGAAATTGTTAATATCTCATGCTTCACTTATATTATTTTGAGAGTCTCTTAGTACAACATGGTATTTGCTATGGTTATAAAATTGGTCCTAGAATGATGGGCATCCAAGTTAGGTATAATAAAAACTATCATAGGAAGTGAATTGGATGCTATGATCAATTTGATACTTTATAATTTTTTTGAGATACGGAGGTGGTGATATTAGAGTCATGCTAGTTGGGTAATTGTGAATTTAAAGAATGCTTGTGTTGAAGTTGGCAAGTCCCGTAGCATGCACATATGGTAAAAGTTGTGTAACAAATTTGAAACATGAGGTGTTCTTAGATTGTCATCCTTATGTGTGGCGGTCGGGGACGAGCGATGGTCTTTTCCTACCAATCTATCCCCCTAGGAGCATACACATAGTGCTTGGTTTTTGATGACTTGTAGATTTTTGCAATAAGTATATGAGTTCTTTATGACTAATGTTGAGTCCATGGATTATACGCACTCTCACCCTTCCATCATTGCTAGCCTCTTCGGTACCGTGCATTGCCCTTTCTCACCTTGAGAGTTGGTGCAAACTTCGCCGGTGCATCCAAACCCCGTGATACGATACATTCTATCACACATAAACCTCCTTATATCTTCCTCAAAACAGCCACCATACCTACCTATTATGGCATTTCCATAGCCATTCCGAGATATATTGCCATGCAGCTTTCCACCGTTTCGTTCATCATCATGACACGCATCATCATTGTCATATTGCCTGGCATGATCATGTAGTTGACATCGTATTTGTGGCAAAGCCACCATGCATATATTTTCATACATGTCACTCTTGATTCATTGTCCATCCCGGTACACCGCCGGAGGTATTCATATAGAGTCATACCTTGTTCTAGTTTTGAGTTGTAATTCATGATTTGTAAATAAATAGAAGTGTGATGATCATCATTATTAGAGCATTGTCCCCAAACAAAAAAGGCCAAAAGAAAAAAAGAAAGGCCCAAAAAAAGGGGGCAATGTTACTATCCTTTTCCACACTTGTGCTTCAAAGTAGCACCATGTTCTTCATATAGAAAGTCTTTTATGTTGTCACTTTCATATACTAGTGGGAATTTTACATTATAGAACTTGGCTTGTATATTCCTACGATGGGCTTCCTCAAAATGCCCTAGGTCTTCGTGAGCAAGCAAGTTGGATGCACACCCACTAGTTTCTTTTGTTGAGCTTTTATACATTTATAGCTCTAGTGCATCCGTTGCATGGCAATCCCTACTCCTCATGTTGACATCAATTGATGGGCATCTCCATAGCCCATTGATTAGCCTCGTTAACATGAGACTTTCTCTTTTTTTGTCTTCTCCACACAACCTCCATCATCATATTCTATTCCACCCATAGTGCTATATCCATGGCTCACGCTCATGTATTGCATGAAAGTTGAAATAAGTTTGAGATTATTTAAGTACGAAACAATGTCTTGGCTTGTCATCGGGGGTGTCTAAGATGAGAGCATTTTTGTGTGACGAAAATGAAGCATAGCCTAACTATATGATTTTGTAGGGATAAACTTTCTTTAGCCATGTTATTTTGAGAAGACATGATTCCTTTGATTAGTATGCTTGAAGTATTACTATTTATTATGTCAATATGAACTTTTATTTTGAATCATTTGGATTTGAACATTCATGCCACAATAAAGAAAATTACATTGAGAATTATGCTAGATAGCATTCCACATCAAAAATTCTATTTTTATCATTTACCTACTCGAAGACGAGCATGAATTAAGCTTGGGGATGCTTGATACGTCTCCAATGTCTCTATAATTTTTGATTGTTCCATGCTATTATATTACCCGTTTTGGATGTTTATGGGCTTTACTTTACACTTTTATATCATTTTTTGGACTAACCTACTAACCAGAGGCCCAACCCGAATTGCTGTTTTTTTGCCTATTTCAATGTTTCAAAGAAAAGGAATCTCAAACGGAGTCCAAACGGAATGAAACCTTCAGGAGCGATCTATTTGGAACAAACATGATCCAGGGGACTTGGAGTGGACGTCAAGCAACAGAGGAGGCAGCCATGAGGGTGCCCGGTGCGCCCCCTATAGGTGGGCGTGCCCCCCACCCTCGTGGGCCCCTCGAGCGTCCACCGACCTACTTTTTCCTCCTATATATACCCACGTACCCTAAAACCATCGAGGAGCACCACGAAAAACTATTTCCACCACCGTAACCTTCTGTATCTGCGAGATCCCATCTTGGAGCCTTCGTCGGCGCTCCGCCGGAGGGGGAATCGACCATGGAGGGCCTCTACATCATCTCCAAGGCCCTTCCGATGAGTTGTGAGTAGTTTACCACAGACCTTCGGGTCCATAGTTATTAGCTAGATGGCTTCTTCTCTCTCTTTGAATCTCAATACAAAGTTCTCCTCGATCTTCTTGGAGATCTCTTCGATGTTACTCTTTTTGTGGTGTGTTTGTCGAGATCCGATGAATTGTGGGTTTATGATCAAGTTTATCTATGAGAAATATTTGAATCTCCTCTGAATTCTTTTATGTGTGATTAAGTTATCTTTGCAAGTCCCTTCGAATTATCAGTTTGGTTTGGCCTACTAGATTGATCTTCCTTGCAATGGGAGAAGTGCTTAGCTTTGGGTTCAATCTTGCGATGTCCTTTCCCAGTGACAGCAGGGGAAACAAGGCACGTATTGTATTGTTGCCATCGAGGATAAAAAGATGGAGTTTATATCATATTGCATGAGTTTATCCCTCTACATTCATGTCATCTTTCTTAATGCATTACTCTGTTCTTTATGAACTTAATACTCTAGATGCATGCTGGATAGCGGTCGATGTGTGGAGTAATAGTAGTAGATGCAGGCAGGAGTCGGTCTACTTGTCACGGACATGATGCCTATATACATGATCATGCCTAGGTAATCTCATAATTATTCTCTTTTCTATCAATTGCTCGACAGTACTTTGTTCACCCACCGTAATACTTATGCTATCTTGAGAGAAACCACTAGTGAAACCTATTGCCCCCCGGTCTATCTTTTATCATATAAGCTTTCAATCTACTTTTATTTGCATCTTTACTTTTCCAATCTATATCATAAAAATACCAAAAATATTTATCTTATCATATTATCTCTATCAGATCTCACTTTCGCAAGTGGCCGTGAAGGGATTGATAACCCCTTTATTGCATTGGTTGCGAGGTTCTTGTTTGTTTGTGTAGGTGCGTGAGACTTCTGAGGAGCCTCCTATTGGATTGATACCTTGGTTCTCAAAAACTGAGGGAAATACTTACGCTAGTTTGCTGTATCACCCTTTCCTCTTCAAGGAAAACCAACGCAAGCTCAAGACGTAGCATGGCGCCGGGTGGATCAAATCGGTGGGGCCGAGTTTGACTTTTGGTTTGGGATACATGTGGATATGAGAAACTGGTTGAGGGATTTTGGAGCATATAACTAAGCATTTTGAGCAAGCAAGACATTTAGCAACACCTCACCCCCTTTTAATAGTATTGGCTTTCCTATAGACTCAATGTGATCTTTGATCACTAAAATAGAAAATGTAGAGTCTTGGACTTTGAAGCTTGAGCCATGATAACCCACAAGTTTAGGGGATCGCAATAGCTTTCACTACAAAAAAATACACTTCCGTGATGATACTTGTTTGTCACAGTAGGTCGCGTTTTTTGTCATGCATGTACATCCATGACGATTTTATGACAAAATCAAGATAGTCATACCTGTGCTGTCGTAGAAGTGTTCCATGACGTTACCAAAACTATCATCACGGAAGTGTCCACTTCCATGACGATAGATCGCGCGTCACAGAAGTGCTTTCGTCAAGGGTGACAGACACGTGGCATCCACCATAACAGAACGCCATTAAGCTATCGGGTCGGGTTTTGGATCCGATAACCCGTTAACAACCCCGACCAATGGGGATTTTCCACGTGTAAAATCATCATTGGCTGGAGGAAACACGTGTCGGCTCATTGTTGGGATAGATGTCATCCACTCATTGGACAGAAGGCGCCTATGATACGTCGGTACGTGGCACGGCCCAACAGAGGCCCATTCCCGTGAAAAGGCCGGCCCGTTTGACTTGGTCAAAAGGTGGCGGGCCAGCCCATGGAAAGCCCGTTAACGGCCTGTTCGCATATAGCCCATTTACAGCCCGCTAACCCAAGGCCCGTTACACCCTATCCGAATTAGGCCCAGTAGCGTCATCTGGGCCATCCAATATGATTCCAGCCCGTTTTCACTTCTGGCCCATGTATGGCCCATGATGTCTTTCGGCCCATATGAGGCCCTATGTAACTCTTGGCCTATTAACGGCCCATGGTGAAACTGGCCCGCAATGAACAGTGTATCACTTTACACCCATTAACGGCCCATGGTGAAACTGGCCCGTAATGAACAGTGTATCACTTTATACCCATTAAGGGCCCGTTATTCAGTTGGGCCATTTCCAGCCCATTATATCTTTCGGCCTTCTCAGAGCTCATTTATTCTTGGGCTCATTTCCAGCATTCGTTTACTTATGGCCCGTTACTGTCATTTTTTGCTTGTGGGCCAAATTCAGCCCGTGGTTACAGTCGGCCCGTTTATGTTCCGTTAATACGTTGGGCCGTTTTCATAGTGTCATCAAATACATCCTATTAACGATGGCCTGTTATGGTCGGCCCATGAACGGACGATTCCAACTCTAGCCCGTTTACGGCCATAATGCGGCCTGTTATTGGCCCATGTTTGGCCAATCGATCATACGGCCCGTATAAGGCCCATTGATGATACAGCCCATAGAAGGCCCATTTTTTCTACGACCTGTAGAAGGCCTACTGTTTCTACGTCCCGTAGAAGGACCACTGTTTCTACGGCCAGTAGGAGGCCCAGTGTCACTACAGTAAATATTAGCCCATGGTTATCGTGGCCTAGTTTTAAAAATAGGTTATTGCAGCCACTAGCAAACCGCGGAAAAAGAACTGCACTAACTATAAGAAAACAAATAAACAAGACAACAAGGAAATAAATAAGCGAGCAACTTATGCTAGGCTATCACGGCTATTACACATATTACATCCACTGGGCATCAAAGTTCGCCACTAGTGCAAATATAGGGAACACAACAGCATATAAACGCCGCAGCAAAACAAGTCCAGAACTGAAACCACTTCAGAAGAGTTCAAGAAACAATATCCTGGGTACCCATAATGCTGGCAAGATGCTTAGCAAGCTTATTAACTTTCTCTTGTTTGGCGCTTAAATCCTCCAACGCTTGCTATTGCACAAGAAAGTACGCATCTGAATTCTGCAAGGACTTCCTCAGTCCTTCAGCTTCTTGCCGCATCATAGCTGACTGATGCCTTTCAGCTTGTAGCTGAGACTGAAGAAGCCGAAGTGATTAAGGCAATGAGTTCGAAGAGCTTGTGCCAGCGGTACTGGCCAGTAACTCGAACACTGCATCAACGCAGGACTGTGGGGTTTTCTCACTGTCTACAAGATCGTTTTTATCACCTTTCTTGGAGACCAACAGGGTTGTCTCACTATCTTGAACCTTATCTGCATTACTTTCTCTACCATTGCATAGTGGGGTGCTCTCCTCCAATATTCTATTTGCATACTACAAGAGAAAAAAGCAGACACATCACAGGTTTAGCTTGTAGTATACCAAACTCATTTTGGTAAACCGGTTCAGTAGTAAGGTGGACATGATAACATCATGAAACAAACATATATCTATGTACTATGGTCACTGTATTGTCCATATCATTCTAGTTTATGTTCCCTAATCAAGATAGAGACACAGTTCAACTCATATATTTTTAAGACACGGCAGCATAGACAGAATATAAGTGTGAGAAACTACACAACATTGGCAGCACTTGTAATGTGCATCACATGAGAACATAACTGTTTATACAACTTAAACTGAAATCAACATAGAGCAAGAAGTTAGAATAGCAATCCAGTTAAAGAAATAGGTTAAAAACATACCTGTTGCACCATTGGAGTTTCAATTGGATCCTTCAAATTCGAAAGTAGTTGGTATGAGTAAATACAGTGATGCAACAGCAAAGGAGTATGGACCATAGCTACGGAATCTGACCTGAGAACAATTGCTCTTCTGCTTTAGACGTGGAGTTTGGGTTAGCTGTGGTGGTCTTCGTGCTTTGGGCACTGTAGTAGCTTTACAAACTGCTCGTGTGGGGGTACTCTGTGGTGGACATGGTGCTTTTTCAACTATAAGTGGGTTACTATCCACTGGGGTTGCGGTTAGATGGGTTGTAGCTGGTTCTCTGCCCAACGGTGTAAGTGTGCAATCTGGAAGAGTCTCGATTATGTGTGGTGGGGCTAGTTTGTGGGCTAGTACAACCATGGTTCTATCTGCATCGACGGGTAGCACTGTCTTTTGTGAAGAACGGGTTTTTGCTCCCTTAGATACTGCCATCACCCCCTCCAATTCAAATGGCTGATAAACAAGAAAAGAAATTGAACGTACAGACATTGTATGATAGACAGATGTGGTAACTCACATATATGTTGTCTAACCAAACAGGACAGCATGACACAACTTCACATATATGATGCCTAACTAAACAGGATAGCATGACACAGTTTCAGATATATGATGGATAACTTAACATGATATAATGGCATAATTCAACATATGATGAGTACCTAAACAGGATGACATGACAAAACTATATGATGTCTTTCTAAAATAGGTCGGGATGAAATAATTCACATTCATGTTGTCTAAGTATATAGGATGGCATGATATAATTGACATAATTAATTCATATACTAAGCAGCTGGCACTCGCATGTATGATCTCTAAACTAAGCAGATAGAATTCAATATTGTGCATATGATGTCTAAACTAAGCAATGCAAGACACCATATGCATCATATGAGAAATATAAACATTGCAACTTAGAGCATACACCTCAGGTGGGATATAGGACTGCTCATCTGTCTCTGAATCCTCCTCTGAGGAGCTCCCTGTAACCATCGAGATATATGCTTCAACAGGTACCATTGCCTGCTCTGAAGACCTTGTTTTCACTCCACATTTTTCCATAACTGGCTCAAATGGCTAATACACATGAAGAGTAGTTCAATATACACAGATTGTCGACAAATGAAATACGTAATGAAAAAAAAGATGGCATGAGATAATTCACATATATGATGCCTTGCTCCATGGCGGTGCATAATTCACATATATGATAACTGGCTGAAAAACATGGCATTGCATAATTCACATATCTGATATAGAAATCAAACAGGAGGCATTCACACAAAGCATGTCTAATCTAAGCAGATGGCATGGCAATGCAAGACACCATATGCATGATATGA
>NC_041383.1:195227793-195230591 GCF_002162155.2 Triticum dicoccoides
GGGGGGGGGGGGATACGACTGGTCATCTCTCTCTGAATCCTCCTCTGAGGAGCTATCTGTAACCAGCAAGAAATCTGCATCGACAGGTAGCACTGACTGCTCAGAAGACCTTGTTTTCACTCCAGATTTTCCCATGACCGACTCAAATGGCTGATGCACAGGAAGAGTAGATGAATGTATAAACATTGTTGACAAATGGAATACATTATGGAAAAAATATGGCACGATACAATTCACATATACGATGACTGGCTAAACAGGATGGCGTTGCATGATTCACGTGTATGATGCCTGGCTAAAGAAGATGGCATTGCATAATTCCCATATACTCCTTCCGTTCCTAAATATTTGTCTTTTTAGAGATTTCAAATGGACTACCACATACGGATGTATATAGACATATTTTAGAGTGTAGATTCACTCATTTTGTTCCGTATGTAGTCACTTGTTGAAATCTCTAAAAAGACAAATATTTAGGAATGGTGGGAGTATGATATAGAAACCAAACAGGTGGCATTCACAGAAAGCAAATCTAAATTAAGTTAATGACATATAAGATGTATAATTTAAGCAATGCAAGGCGCCATATGTATGATATGACCAACATCAGCATGCCAGGTTAGAGCAAACACCTCAGGTGGTAAACAGGCATGGTCGGCTCCTTCTGAATCTCCATCTGAACAGTTATCTTCCTTTGGAATACAATCTGGAAATGCAGGAGAGGGGGGCACTTCGCCCACCACGGAGCAGCGTCTGCATGCCATTATATTCGCACGCAACAGCCTTCTCTTTTTCTCTACATGTTCAGTACGATTGTGTACAATATCTGACATGCATAATAAATAAAAAAAGTTAGATTTTGTAAGGCCTAAGGGGTGCATGCAAAAATCAAGACTGATGGTAGCAAACGAGTGGATGGATCCAAAACTAATGATAGCAGGTAGATTATAGCTTCAGTTTAAGAAGATAGACAATGGATCATCTATTGTTTGTTGCCCACCCAACAGGAACCACATAGAAGACCCCAGATGAACTAGATAGTAGACAGATACTATTCGTTGCTGGCTCGATATGAGACCCATGGGCAATTCAAAACTCAAGATTGAATGATAAAGTAGCAGGTAATAATAACAGATGTATAACGTAAGCAAACACGAAAGACTGCGACCGCTCTTCCGGAACTGTGTAGTCCTCAGGTTCATCTGCTCAGTCGATGATGGTAATGCAGTTGGCGTGGCTGCCGGCAATGGGGAAGATGATCTGAGGCGGCCAAAGAAAGTTTGCAGGGGGGATCTCTGCTGCAGTGAACGCTTCTGTCGATGGTGCACCTCAGGTGGGGTGGATGATGGCACGACAGGAGCACGAGAGGAGCAGGACACAGAGTTTTCTTTGACGCCAATCTGAAAATGAAGTAAATCTGTAAGGGCTCCTTAGAATTGGAGGATTCTATATACGCAGGGACAGGAAAACACATGAATAGGATAGGAATACACGTGCAAAACAGAGCATTTGGAAACATAGGATTTTAGTCAACCTGGGTGTTTGGCTCACATGAATTGGAAGAACAGAGGAATGGAGAAAAAAAGTGATGCGACGAGTGTACAACCTCTTTGGCATAGCCTTGTGGACCTCAGCATCATTGGATTGGACGTGGAGGATGGTGAAGATGCTGGTGTGACTGTCGGAGGCGGGGAAGAAGATCCGAGGCCTCTCGAAACGGCGCCGAGGGTACTGTTCCGCTGTGATGGACGGTTCCGTCGTTGGAGCAGCTCCGCTAAGGTGTACGGCGACGAGACTGAAGCATGACAAGACAGACAACGTTAATCTGAAGTGGGACCCTAATATCATCTGCAATAGATGATGTAAAATACATCAGCAAAAAGTGCTAGATGTAAAACGCATCAGCCGCACCACGGCCGCTCCGACGGATGCTGTAAGTACTGTTCACACTGAACTTAACTGAAGAAAATGAACTTCACAGTCCAAACTAAATTTTACTGTCAGAACTGATTGAACTAGTAACAGAGCACTGCAATAGATGTTTAGGGCGTTCAAGCACTAGTAGCAGAGAAGCAGTGATTTAAATCAGCAGACGCTCGAGCAGGGAACACACTAGCAGAGAGCAAGTCATGCAGTAGCATCGCGAGCGAGTGCTAAAGCAGCAACTCCTGTAGCTGCCGGAGGTCATGCAGCAGCAGCAGCAGCGCAAGCGAGAGCAAGAGCAGAGCAGCAACACAAACAAAAGCAGGAGCAGTGCAGCAGCGCGACCGACAACAAGAATAGAGCCGTAGTGCAAGCGAGAGCCGGAGTAGCTGCAGCTAGTGCCGTTGTGGAAGTCGCCGCCGAGGAAGCAACGACATGGGGGAGAGACGCCGTGGATGATGTGGCCGGCGATGGCGTCGTCGATGGAGATGCCATGTCTGCTCGGTATCGAGCACCGACAGCCCCATGAGATCGAATAAAAGATAAAATGCAGTGGTGAGTGCAGAACATCCTTGGTGGCACCGAGTTGGCCTTGGATTCATCAGAGGAATTGGTGAGGGTGCTGCGGTTCCGGTGGGGCAGGTCAAGACGGTGCTGTGGGGATTGAGGTGGCGCGATAGACAAGGCAAACGTCGGGGCAGCTCCTTGGAGGTGGAGGACGGGGCAGCTGATCCGGCAGGACGATGAGATCGACAACGGATCCTCATCCGGTGCGGTGGATGAGGGACGGCGAGCTGTTGTGGTGGACGACATAGTCGGGGAAGAGTCTCCGGCTGGGCGGCGATCGGGAGGCCGACGGAGGAGCATGGGGTTTC
>NC_041383.1:195231072-195233982 GCF_002162155.2 Triticum dicoccoides
GTCCGAAATGTAGGGTAAGTTACCAGCATACCCCCATCGGTTTTGACACCGTGACGTGGAGCTTCATTTCCGGCTGAGGGGTAGAAGGGGGATTTCGCATGTCTGGGCTGCGGGAGCAATTTCGGATGAGGAGGGAGTTCTCGCGTGCGTCCAAATTTCGGGATAACAAGGCGCGGCGCGGGTTGAAGAAGCGGGAGTTTCAAAGTAGGTGAGACAAAAGATACTCGAGCTTGAAAATTTCGGGATAACAAGGTGCGGATTCCTTGTTCGGCAGAACAAACTTAACGTGTAAAAAAACAATTCATACAAGACACAAGAGAGTCATGTCCCCTTTTACTATATTGCTATAGATGCCATTTAAAAAACTACAAGAAAAATGTAAAAAAATCGGGAGAACAAGATTACCCTGCACAATACCAAATCGATTCGCACTTCCCTCAACAACAACAAAAAACAAATCAATTCCCACCAAAGAAAGAGTAATGTCCCTTTTTATATGATTACAGATGCCATGATCTCGAATTTCAATTTTTTAATCCACCTTATGTTGAATTCGAATATATCATTAGGCGACCTTGCGGCTTATAATTGATGTAGTCGTTGTCGGTGTCAAAACCGGCGGATCTCGGGTATGGGGTCCCGATCTGTGCATCAAGGCTAATGGTAACAGGAAGCAAGGGACACAGATGTTTACCCAGGTTCGGGCCCTCTCGATGGAGGTAAAACCCTACTTCCTGCTTGATTAATATTGATGATATGGGTAGTACAAGAGTAGATCTACCACGAGATCGTAGAGGCTAAACCCTAAGAGCTAGCCTATGATGGTATGATTGTAATTGTGATCGGCCTTCTAAGGACCAACCTCTCCGGTTTATATAGACACCAGAGAGGGCTAGGGTTTACATGGAGTCGGTTACAAGGAAGGAAATATAATATCCGGATCGCCAAGCTTGCCTTCTATGCAAAGGAGAGTCCCATCCGGACACAGGCCGAAGTCTTGAGTCTTGTATCTTCACGCTTCAATAGTCCGGACGTTGTACACAGTCCGGCTGTCCAGATACCCCCAAATCCAGGACTCCCTCAGTAGCCCCTGAACCAGGCTTCAATGACGATGAGTTCGCCACGCAGTATTGTCTTTGACATTGCAAGGCGGGTTCCTTCTCCGAATACTCCATAGTAGTTATCAAACACTTGAATCGTGTCCGAATCCACAAAATGATCTTTACACACCGCTGTAGAGAGAGTGATATTTCACAAATGCAATCTGCTGACAACTTTTTCTGATGATGTGACACGTTATTACGGTCGAATCATTACTCGAACCGTTTTCCCACAACCAGCTATATCTCATATTACGAGGCGGTTCCTGTGACACGTCTTGTCAAAGCAGAGATCGTGTCCCCTTATTACGGGATTCTCATCAATACGGGTATGGGTAATCCCACCATGCCATCAATCATGGCGCTTGGGAAGCAAGCGATTCCCAATGGGCAAGTCGGGAGGCGTGCCACTTTCGGCACCTCTATAAAGGGATATGATTTCCTCATTTTTACCCACGCCTTCTTCCTTCTTTGCCCACTCTTGCCCTCTTGAGCTCCAGCGCCCAAGCCCAAGTCTTCTCCGCATAGCTAAACATGTCCGGAGTAGGAGGCAAGTGGGTGGCTTCCACCGTCAAGGAGAAGCACATCACAAATCTTTGGTCGGCCGGATACTTGGCCGCGGACATAGCGCACCAGCTACCGGACGCTGGGCAGGCCATTCCGACCCCAGGACCCCATGAGAAGGTCGTATTCGCCGCCCACTTCGTCTGTGGACTAGGATTTCCACTCCATCCCTTTGTCCGCGGGCTCATGTTCTCCTACGGGCTAGATCTCCATGATCTAGCTCCGAATTTCGTCATCAACATCTCGGCATTCATCGTCGTATGCGAGGCCTTCCTCCGCATCCAGCCTCACTTCGGCCTGTGGCTGCAAACCTTCTACGTGAAGCCGAAGGTTGTAAGCGGCCAACAAGCGGAGTGCGGAGGTGCCATGGTGGGCAGAATGCCTAATGTCACCTGGCTGGACGGCTCCTTTGCGAAGACCATAAAAGGATGGCAAGTGGGGTGGTTCTACATCACCGAGCCGCGCGGCGCCAACTGGGCGGAGGCCCCCGAATTCAGATCTGGAGTCCCCATGCGACTCACCTCCTGGGAAAGGAAGGGCCTGTCTTGGGGCGATTCTACAGAGCTGACCGGACACCAGACATGCATCAAAAGCATGAAGGACAAGAACATCAAGCTCGTCAACGTGATCCAGGTCATGCTCGTTCGCCAGATCCTGCCCTGCCAAAGGCGGGCATTCAATCTGTGGGAGTTCGTCCCGGCCGAACACCAGATGCTCCGGAAGCTCTACGACATGACACACAAAGGCACATGGAAGGTGCTGTTCAAGGCCTCTGAAGTTCCTCCTCCCACGTCCGAGGACCGCGGGCTTCACGCCACGCGAGCTCCTAGTTAGGTGAGTTCTCGAACCATCACCGGACTCGGTTCTTCCCAATATATTCATGGGAGTGCCTTAAGTAGTTATGCATATTTGCTTCAGGATTATGTGGAGACAGCGGAGCAGGTTTACTGCCCGGCTCCGCTGCCAGAAGGCCCGGCCGATGCTCTCCTGACAGAGATGCTGGTCCCAGCACCGTACAAGGTGCCGGAGAAGAAGGCCGAGAGGAAGGCCCCAGGGACCCGAAAGGGTCTCCGTCGTAAGGTTGTTCTAGAAGCCTCGTCCGAAGACGATGAGGCACACTCCTCCCACGAGGGGGAGGAAGAATAAGAAGAAGACGCCCCATCAGGAAAGGATGAGGGGTCCGGGGAGGCGGACGAGGGGGCCGGAAAAGGCCCTCAGCGTAAGGCCATCATACCCTTGTTGTCTG
>NC_041383.1:195234304-195242029 GCF_002162155.2 Triticum dicoccoides
AAGAGATTCTACCTCCCCACACTGGGGGGGAGAAGAAGAGGAAAGCCGCCCTAGAAGGGGAGGCTGGAGCATCCAAGAAGGGGAAGGTGTCCCTTCCGGACTACTCCGCCACGGTCGCTCACAGCGAGGAGGGGTGGCTGCCCAGGGGGAAGCCCCCAGTGCGATCGTAAGTGTTCGCATTCTATCATGATTCCACTTCATAGTTTTTGTATTTATAATGCCGAACGTATATGCAGTCTGGCCAGGGCTCATCCCGAGGTATCTTCCTCTGGATCCCTGAGCGATTCAGCGATAAATTCACTGCCTACGGCCACCACTCCTCAACCCGCGGATGACATGGAGGTGTTGTCCCGAAGGCTCCCAGAGCGGGGGGAGGTGACTCTGGAGACGCCCCAAGGCGACATTCTAGATGTCGGACACACGGGGTTCAAGATCCCTATGAATCGTGTCAATGAGAGCCATGGGAAGCCGGGCTCTCAGCCGAACATAGTTCCGGAGCCTTTGAAGGTTCCGGACTCAGGCAGGCGGCCCCTTGCTAGGGAGGACGAGCCGTCTGCGTTGAGGACTTTCGTTGCGCATGAGGCGGCGGATTGTCTGCTGGAAGCGCTTCGCGGAGCTTCCATGGATGAAGGGCACTGTACTCTTATGAGTACGGTGATCCGGAAGGTTTCGTCCACCCAAAGCGGACTAAACGAAGCTTGCACCAGCCTCCTAATAGGCTTTGAGGTAAGTAATAAATATGTGCAAAATTACCACCCGATAGGTACTAGCCCCTGATACTCTGTTTGGTGTTCAGAAAGAAAAGCCAAGCAGAGGGTCAATTGTAATCCACAGGAGTCTAATGATAAGTATTGTTGTGAATAAGCAGGCTGTCCTGCTTGCTGCTGCTGCCCGTACTGCCGAGGTTGCCAAACTGAAATGGGACCTGGAGCAGGCGTAGGGAGAGCTCGGCCTCATGAAGAGGCAGCTCGAGGAGAATAAAGGTAAGCGATTCCCCGTTCGCATGTATTTAAAGATAGGCAAAATTGGCTAGTCTAACGCCAAAGCGTCGTGACTGTGTAACAGGGGCCACCGCCGAAGTGGCGTCCCTGAAGAAAGCGCTCTCCGAGGCTGAAGACAAAGTGGCCTTGGAATGCAAGGAGCGCGAAAAGCAAAGTGCTAGAGTAGGTGAGGTACAGCAAGAGCTCCAGGACCTTGGCAAGAAGTACGAGTCCGTGGAGCGTGATCTGAAGATGAAGGAGGCCGAGCTTGCGAAGGCCCTTGTAAATTTGAAAGACGCTAAGGCCGAAGCCGAGAAAGCACAACAGGAGATCCAGGAGGTCAAAAAGATAGCAGCGGGTAAGAAGTTCTTTATGCAAAGCAGACATGTGGAGGAGGCGTTTCTTTTACTTACTCGAATTCGGAGCTCTCCAGGGGCATTTGCAGATCTGCCACGCAGCATATCAGATGCTGCGGAGTTCTACCGTGCCTAGGAGGGGAGCTCAACGGAGAAGCTGTTCTGGTCCCAGTATGCTGGGGCCGAACATCCGATGCCTCTGAGCGACCAACTAAAGCAGTTGGTCGAACTCCACAGGGCGGCCGAACTATCTATGAAAGGTTTCATAGTCCGGATGTGGCCTGGTGAGCTCCTGCCCAGTAGCTACTTTGGCCTGATCAAGCGGATGGTGGATGCCTGCCCGCGGCTTGAAGTGATCAAGCGATCCGTTTGCATCGAGGGCGCCCGCCGGGCCTTTGCCCGCGTCAAGGTGCATTGGGGCAAGTTGGATGCGAAGAAGTTGGTCAAGGACGGGCCGCCGGAGGGCAAGGCACATCGCCATCCCGAGATGTACTATGATGGCGTGATGAAGGGTGCTCATCTCGTCGCCGATGAGTGTACCAAGGATGCCATTTTAGAATGAATTCTCTTCTGTCATGTTTTGTCAATTAAAGACGAAGTTGCTTGCGCTATGTAGGGTTTTTGTTTATTTAAAATATTACCTTCTGTGCGGGCTGTTTATAAAATTATCAAAGTAGGCCAGTCATCGGCTTCCGCCCCCACGTAACTAGTACTGGGGTGTTCGTGGAAAACCTGGACACTCTTTATCCAAATGTTTCGTCCCTTAAGGAGGTGTCCGGCGCAGCGAACAAGGCAATCGGACTATGCGGCTTTATAACTTTCACTTAGCCATAGAAGTCTACAATTTTAAATTTCGGCGAAGCCCCTAGAATCCGGAAGGCCGAATTGGGGCGCTATACACGCCTAGATCGGACGAAGCCAATTTATCGCCTAAAGCAGAAAATCTTTAAGGATTTTAAGACCTCTCGAACAGCGACCAGCTCTCGCCACATCATGCCGGTCAGTTTTCGGCTTTCTCTACTGAGGTGCTCGTCCGGAAGAACCGGGACACAATCACAGTAGTTCTCCCTGCGCTACCTTAGCCGATATAACGGAATGTAAGGCACCAAAACAAGGGATCCGGGCTATCCCAACTGTAGACCCAAGACATGATTCGGAGCTGATGCATATAGTGCTATAAGTTCGGGGTGCCGCACTATTGAAAGTGTTCGGACTTTATTTGCCATATTTCGGGGCGCCATGGGAAGCCCCTGGCAAACTGACCGTACCAATGTGTACGGATGCAATATCAAATAAACATTTATAAGAGAAAAAAAATGCTCAAATAAGAATAATAAGCTGACGCTATATATGATCTCCCATTGACGAAAAATATGTTTAAGCGTATGTTTACAATGGATGCATTAAGCGGAGATAAAGTAGGACTATTTGACATGTCCTATCCAGGGGAAGGTTGTGTACAGGTAAATAAAGCAGGTATAATGATCGTAAATAGATTCCACCTGGGTATTTCCTTCCGTGCACAACCGTTTGTTGCCTCCTTGGATGTCTCTCCCATATAAGTCCAGCAATTCTGCTCTTCTGAGGATGCTGCACTAACACGGTGTCCTGAAAGGTAAGAGGGAAAGAGTATGAAGGTATTTGGCGGTTACCCGCACTATTGACTGAGTCATTGATGCGCCTCCGCCTATGCCCATGGTATCTTGAGTGCGTAATTGTGTACGCGTGGCATGAACACTTCTTGGAAAGGGCTTGAGCGGAGGCCGGACTGCTAATCACGCTCTTGGTGTTCATGATGATCCTGTTGCGGGGTGCTCCAAACTCTCTTGACGGTGCTCGGAGTTGTTGCCGGATTGGTTTGTCGGAGTAGGCCGCATTGTACTTCTGCCGTGAGGGCTGCCGTATGCTCTTCTATTCGAAGGGAGCGGTCCATATTTCCATTGACAGTGAAGACCCCACGCGGTCCTGGCATCTTGAGCTTGAGGTATGCGTAATGTGGTACCGCATTGAATCTAGCGAATGCGGTTCGTCCGAGCAGTGCGTGGTAACAACTACAGAAAGGGATGATATCGAAGATTAACTCTTCGCTCCGGAAGTTGTCCGGGGATCCGAAGACCACTTCCATTGTTATAGAGCCCGTACAACGGGCCTCTACTCCAGGAATTACACCTTTAAAGATGGTTTTGGTGGGCTTGATCCTTGAAGGATCAATGCCCATTTTGCTCACTGTGTCCTGATAAAGCAGGTTCAGGCTGCTGCCGCCGTCCATAAGGACTCGCGTGAGGTGGAATCCGTCGATGATTGGGTCTAAGACCAATGCGGCTGAGCCGCCATGACGGATGCTAGTAGGATGATCCCTACGATCAAAGGTGATCAGACAAGCTGACCATGGGTTGAATTTGGGGGCGACTGGCTCCATCACATAGACGTCCGTAGTGCTCGCTTCCATTCCCGCTTGGGGATGTGAGTGGTGTAGATCATATTGACCATTTCCACCTGGGGGGGAAATTTCTTTTGTCCCCCCGTATTCGGACGTTGGGGCTCTTCGTCATCGTCGCTGTGTAGCCCCTTGTCCTTGTTTTCGGTGTTTATCCTACCAGCCTGTTTGAACACCCAACAGTCTCTATTGGTGTGGTTGGCTGGCTTGTCCGGGGTGCCATGAATTTGGCACGAGCGCTCTAGTATGCGGTCCAGGCTGGACGGTCCCTAATTATTTATTTTGAACGGCTTTTTTTGCTGACCGGACTTAGATCCGCTGAATCCGGCGTTGACCGCCGTGTCTTCAGTGCTGTCGCCGTTGTTCCGTCTCTTATGTCTGTTATGCCATGGCTTGCCGTTAGCATCGCGGCCGTTCGAAGTGCCGGCATGTGGCGTGATGCCGCTGCGAGCCAACCAGCTATCCTCACCCGCACAAAAGCGGGTCATGAGGGTTGTGAGAGCTGCCATGGACTTGGGTTTTTTCCTGGCCGAGGTGTCGAGCGAGCCACTCGTCGCGGATATTATGCTTAAAAGCCGCTAGGGCTTCGGCGTCCGGACAGTCGACTATTTGGTTCTTTTTAGTAAGGAACCGAGTCCAGAATTTCCGGGCTGACTCTCCGGGCTGTTGAGTAATGTGGCTCAGGTCATCGGCGTCTGGTGGTCGCACATATGTGCCCTAGAAGTTATCGAGGAATGCGTCTTCCAGGTTTTCCCAACTGCCGATGGAATTTGTTGGCAGGCTGTTCAGCCAGTGCCGGGCTGGTCCTTTGAGCTTAAGGGGAAGATACTTGATGGCGTGTAGATCATCTCCGGGGGCCATATGAATGTGGAGAAGGAAATCTTCGATCCATACTACGGGGTCTGTTGTGCCATCGTATGATTCGATGTTTACAGGTTTGAATCCTTTTGGGAATTCATGATCCATCACTTCGTTGGTGAAGCAGAGGGGGTGTGTGGCGCCTCTGTGCCGGGCTATATGGCTACGCAGATTGAATTGGTCCGGGTTGCTGTGTTCGGCCCGGCCAGACTTGTTGATGATGTATCCGACGCGATGATCATCGTCGCGCGCTGGGGCACGCCCCCGCGATCCGTAGATCGATCTTGGCTGTCCTGCTTTGTTTTCTAGAATATATTGTAGGTCTTGCCTGTTGCCCTGGGCCATAGTGTATCAGCGTGGGGGTGCGGGCTGGTATTCGGGCTGACATGTCGTTTTATCCTGGCCACGGGGTGGCCGGTCAGCCGTTTGGCGCTCGAGTCCATATTCCTCGGCTGCCAGGACTTCAGTCCATCTATCTGTGAGCAGGTCTTGATCAGCTTGGAGTTGCTGCTGCTTCTTCTTCAGGCTCCTTGCAGTGGCTATAAGCCTACACTTGAAGTGTTCCTGCTCCACGGGGTCCTCAGGCACGCCAAATTCGTCGTCACCGAGGCTAATCTCATCTTCGGAGGGGGGCATGTAGTTTTCCTCCTCCGGGTATCCATCCGTCGCCTGTTCTTCTGGGCTGACCTGCTCATCTTCCTGTTCGGCCCGCTCGAAGGCGGGCTGGTCAGGGTCATATTCCTCTTTGGTGCCATCCGGATTACTTTCGTCTCCGGGGCCAGTATTGCTGTGGCGGGGCTTGGAGCGGTGCCAACGACACCCATGCTTTGTTTTTCTTCCCGAGGGGTTATCCTCCGTTGCCTCATCGCCATTGGTTTCCTTCGGAGTGTCCACCATATATATATCGTATGAGGAGGTGGCCGTCCACCGCCCTGTGAGTGCTGGCTCCTGTGATTCTCCTACATTGTTGTCCATACCGTCGATGTCTTTGGAGTCGAAGTCAAGCACGTCGGTTAGATCATCGATCGTGGCAATGAAGTGGGTGGTGGGTGGGCAACAAATTCCGTCGTTGTCTGCTTCCCACTCAGGCCGGACATAGTTCGACCCAGAGTCTCCTGACAAAGAGAGAGACTTCAATAAGTTCAGCATGTCGCCAAAGGGTGAGTGCTGAAGACGTCCGCCACGGTGAACTCCATCACCGGAGCCCAACCAGGCTCGGCGGGCTCGGGGACGCGCGGACTGGAACCTATAGCCGGATATGAATCCGGGGGTCCGGAGTCATAGGATCCCTCAGAAGTGAGGCCTGTGTTCGGCTCCATCGCGGATGAGGGTACGGCCCGCGGGGCGGGGTCCAGCCCTCTGTCCTTAGGCAACGCAACCTGCCCCGGATTTAGATCCAAGGCTTCTGCCGGGGTGATATCCCGAGCATCGTCTGACAGCAGGTCTAAGCCGTGCTCATCGCGACTATTCGGCGCTCCTGATGCTGGCCTGAATCCGTCGAAGATCAAGTCCCCGCGAATATCCGTGGTGTAGTTCAAGTTTCCAAAGCTGACCTGGTGGCCGGGGGCATAGCTATCGATATGCTCCAGGTGGCCAAGCGAATTGGCCCGCAGTGCGAAGCCGCCGAACACGAAGATCTGTCCGGGGAGGAAAGTCTCGCCCTGGACAGCGTCGTTGGTGATGATTGAAGGAGCCATCGAGCCTAACAGCGACGACACAGAGGAACTCTCAATGAAAGCACCACTGTCGGTGTCAAAACCGGCGGATCTCGGGTAGGGTGTCCCGATCTGTGCATCAAGGCTGATGGTAACAGGAAGCAAGCGACACAGATGTTTACCCAGGTTCGGGCCCTCTCGATGGAGGTAAAACCCTACTTCCTGCTTGATTAATATTGATGATATGGGTAGTACAAGAGTAGACCTACCACGAGATCGTAGAGGCTAAACCCTAAGAGCTAGCCTATGATGGTATGATTGTAATTGTGATCGGCCTTCTAAGGACCAACCTCTCCGGTTTATATAGACACCGGAGAGGGCTAGGGTTTACATGGAGTCGGTTACAAGGAAGGAAATATAATATCCGGATCTCCAATCTTGCCTTCCACGCAAAGGGGAGTCCCATCCGGACATGGGCCAAAGTATTGAGTCTTGTATCTTCACGCTTCAATAGTCCAGACGTTGTACACAGTCCGGCTATCTGGATACCCCCGAATCCAGGACTCCCTCAGTCGTACATTTTGATCTTCCATCATATATGAACATTTTACTCCACCATGTGAACATATCTATTGTCGTCTACCATATGGACTAAATTTGAATCAATTTTCCTTATTTGAATACGATTTGTTGTCAAGTTATACAATAATTTAAATATTATCTTGATAACAAAAAGACATGCATATAGCAGTAATCATATTTCACTATGAACTACATGTACCATACGCTCTCCAATTCAAATATTTGTATCCATTTTATGTTGAATTCAAATCATAGTACATTATTGGTCTAGGTAGCGAGATGTTCGGGATAATCTAAACCCTATTTTCATACATATAATTTTTGGCTGGATTGGGACAAGTTTTGGTATAAGCCTGTTGCAAAACCGGAGATTCTCTCAACAAGCCTCGTGGTTCCGAGAGGGAACGTGTCACCTTTGTGTGCGAAACGATATACGCTGCCTCCCCCCTGATTTTATTTACAGAGGCCACATAGAACTATATGAGTGCCCTGTTAAATTTTGGAATTATTTTGGGTTCATTTGGCCTTTTTATACATTAATTGAGTTTCTGGACTTTCAATGTGCATAATCTAAATATGAATTGCATGCACATGCTCCGGTGCACCAAAGTGGGTTAAAAAATCACATGTGTGTCCTTGGTTGAATTTCTAGGTCCCATGGAAGAAATGAGAATGAAATTCAAACATTTGGGCGTCATGACTCTACCGAGAACATCGAGAAACTTAGATTTTAAATTCATGTAAATCCAAAACTTGGCTGGAAATCATGAAACTTGGCATGGTGTCATGTCATGGCGCTAACATGTTGTGGTAAAAAATTGGGCCGATTTGGAAGCTCGTGGTTCTAAGAGGGAACA
>NC_041383.1:195242039-195282004 GCF_002162155.2 Triticum dicoccoides
AGTGCCCTGTTAAATTTTGGAATTATTCCGGGTTCGTTTGTCGTTTTTTATACATTAATTGAGTTTCTGGTCATTTAATGTGCATAAGTCAAATTTGAACTACAAGCACATGCTCTCGTGCACCAAAGTTGGTTGAAAAATCACATTTGTGTCCTCGGGTGAATTTCTAGGTCCCATGCAAGAAATGAGAATAAAATTAAAACATCTGGGCATCATGGCTCGGCCGAGAACATTGAGAAACTTGGTTTTAAAATTCTTGTAAATCCAAAACACGTCTGAAAATCATGAAACTTGGCATGGATGTCATGTCATGGTACTACCATGTTGTGGTAAAAAAATGGCCGAATAGGAATAGATTTTGGTATAAGCTTCTTGCAAACCGAAGCTTCTCTCAAGAAGGCTCGTGGTTCAGAGAGGGAACGTGCCACCTTTGAGTGCGAAACGATATATGTTGTCCCCCTTGAGTTTATTTACAAAGGCAACAGAGAACTACATGAGTGTCCTATTAAATTTTGGAATTATTCCGGCTTCGTTTGGCCTTATTTACACATTAATTGAGTTTTTGGTCATTTAATGTGCATAATTCAAATTTGAACTACAAGCACGTGCTCCCGTGCACCAAAGTTGGTTGAAAAATCACATTTGTGTCCTCACGTGATTTTCTACTCCCTCCTTCCATCTATATAGGTTCTAATGCGTTTTTCGAGGCTAACTTTGACCAAACGTTAGAGCAATAATATATGACATGCAACTTACACAAAGCATACCTTCAAATTTGTATGTCAAAGGAGCTCCCAATAATATAATTTTCATAGTATACATCTCATGTGCTATTAATCTTGTCAATAGTCAAAGGCTGTCTTGAAAAACACATTAGGCCCTATATAGATGGAAGGAGGGAGTAGGTCCCATGCAAACAATGAGAATAAGATTCAAACATCTTGGCATCGTGGCTCGGTCGAGAATTTTGAGAAACTTGGTTTTAAAATCATGACACTTGACATGGTGTCATGTCATGGTAGTACCATGCCGTGGTAAAAAAATTGGCCGAATAGGAACAAATTTTGGTATAAGCTTCTTGCAAATCGGCGCTTCTCTCAAGAAGGCTCGTGGTTCTAGGAGGGAACGTGTCACCTTTGTGTGCATAATTCAAATTTGAAATACAAGCACATGTTCCAGTGCACCAAAGTTGGTTGAAAAATCACATGTGTGTCCTCGGGTAAATTTCTAGGTTCCATGCAAGAAATGGGAATGAAATTCAAAATTCTGGGCGTCGTGGCTGGGTTGGAAACATTGAGAAACTTAGTTTTTGAATTCCTGTAAATCCAAAACACGCATGAAAATAATGAAACTTGGCTTGGTGCCATGACATGGCACCAACATGCTGTGGTAGATTTGCAGTCCGATTTGCGAAGGCGCACACATTAACAATCAACAAAGTCATTTTGGAACAAGTGCTGTCACGTTACAATTGGAAACACAAGTATTATTGAAACCGTGGGCGTTCTACTTACTAGTACCATTTACGTGCCGCCACGCGTCCCCATTTTTATTAGCTAGGAGGCGCCTTGCAGGGTAGCTATTTGAGTACGAGAGGCGTGCGATCAGACCCCTGCGCGTGCTTATCGGGAAGAGAGCCCTTTGACCTCCATCTGCCGTCCACCTCTCACCCAAGGTCTCCATTAATGGTGCCCAAGCCTCTGTTTAATGGCATGGCTATGTCTCACTCGACTGAGATTTAAGAGAGAAAAAAGAAAATCTAAAAGCACGGATCCTGATGTAAGATTCGGTGGACCTATATAGCATCTACTGCGACTTATAGCAAGATTGATGAATATATAAGGATGATTAATTTTTTTTGATCAAAGAAGGGCTTGCCCCTTTCGATTCTCATTACTGAAAACCACCACAATTCACAAGAAGTTCAGCACAACTCCAGCCTAACACGAAGGACTAAAAGCTACCAGATTGAAATTGCAACATCCCAAGAGGCCAACAAAGGCCAAGCATCCGCGCTAGAACCCAACATTTCACAACCGACGGCACAATCCACATCCTAAACCGATTATTACATCAAAAGAAACCAGGATACTGAAGGAAGCCCAGCAGCAACTAGAAGAACAACAACGCCAGGGTCGCCACAGCAAGAGTTTTCTTCGTTCCAGCCTCACAACATTGATCTTCCACAGAAAGATAAGGATGATTAATTGTCTTACATAATTACTCCCTCCGTCCCATAATGTAAGACATTTTTTAACACTAGTAATAGTGTTAAAAAATGTCTTACATTATGGGACGGAGGGAGTAGAAAGATAATTTAAAAAGCCTCATGCGGCTACGAACGAAATACACAAGGGCAAAAGAAGAAGGAAGACAAGGATCTGGCTCGCTGATCTCTACTTTCTTGATGCATTGCTGTAGGCCGCGGGAACTAGTCTCCGCGGCGAGTGGCGATGAGCTCTTTCGTGTCCTCAAGACGCTGCTTGAGAACATCCATGGATTCCTCCACCAGCCTTTGGCGCTCATTGCGGAGCATGTCATTCTCGTCCATAAGTTTCTTAACGATGATGCCGGTCCTCTTCAACAAGGCACTGGTCTCCTCCCGCTGGTCTGCACTTTGGACGATCTTCTCCCTCAGCAAGTTGCGCTCGGCCCGGAGCCTCTCATTGCCCTCCCTTAGTTGCCAGATGATGCCGGTAGCCGTTTCAAACGAGGCTTTGACGTTGTCCTGCAACCTCGCCAAGCCAGAGATTTGATCCATTTGGCTATGGACGATCGCATGCATGCGCCTGTAACAGTCGTCGCCTGCCCGCGAGAAATTTTCCCAGGCCGCCGCGGTGCGGCGGGACATCTCTGCTGCATTTGTGGCGCGGCGGGACATCTCTACTGCTTCCGCGGCGCGGCCGGACCAGTCTGCTACATCGACGGCGTGGCGAGACCTCCGTGCTACTTCAGCGGCGCGGCGGGACCTCTGTGTTGCTACTTCCGCGTGGCGGGACATGTCGGCTGCTCTCGCAGCGAGGCAGGACATCTCTCGTGCTTCCGCTTCGATGCTCGCCTCTCCCTGGTGGCAATCTCTCGACCCAGAACTCACGCTGGCCATGACAGACGCAAGGGAAGGATGCTGAATGACTTGTTTGTTTTTGTGGATGAGGAGTTGAGGAGGAATGTGCAGTCATCTTGGCATACTAGTATTTATAACCGAGTACTAGTACGCTCCTAAGTGGGAAACCATTTAGGTTGTGATCGGTGTGAATAGGTTTGGAATTCAATATAGCGTGGTACTAATACGCTCCTAAGTGGGAAACCGTTTAGGTTGTGATCGGTGTGAACAGGTTTGCAATTCAATATAGCGTGGAGTAATTTGGAATGTGACGAGATGCAAGCTCAAAATTTATTGATGGTTCTAGTTTCAAAGTGCGGCACTATTCCCGGATGGAGTACTTCTTTTTCTACTCCCTCCTTTCCGGTTTTATAGGGCTTATCTCAAAATTTTAGTTTTTCCATTTTATATGGCTCAATTTGGTTGTTCCCCAACACATGTTCAGATTCCAAGGTGCATTAAATCATTGCATGCAAGTATTAAGAAAAAAATTGACCAATGCATGTACTTTATGCATGCATGCATTGCAATTAATGCATTGATAAACATAATTTTTTGAGAAAAACAAGAGCATTAATTAGGTGCTTTTGCAAACTACAAAAAATATTCCACCACTCACCATAAATCGGAAAGGAGGGAGTACTGCTATGTACGTGCAATAACTGGCACCATCGTATACATATCATACGGTTAATGGGGCGTTCGACAGGAATAGCAGCATGGCGAGCTCTAGGCTAGTCCTTTTTTCAGACGCATTAAACCTATCTCTCAGGACTTCTCGCACGCACCATCGTGCCACCCACAAAAACTTGTACTCTGAGTTTAGTAGTATGTTATACAGGAAGAGAAGAGGTGCACGCACGCACTCGTCCTCTCACACACGTGTCTGTTTTTTCTCGAAAAGGAGGATGATGACCCCCGGCCTCTGCATCTGGGAGTCACTCACGCATCGGTAGCTACAAATTGTAGTGTTCTCAACCATCCGGTTGGCTCTATCATGGATGTACCTATATACTAAAACATGTCTAGATACATCTATATTTTGACAAATGGAAGACATGTATTGTGGAACGGAGGGAGTGCTTGTCATCAAAATGGATAAAAAGGGACATATCTAGAACTAAAATACGTCTACATACATCTCCTTTTATCCATTTTGATGACAAGTAGTACTTCTTACCCAAAGGAACTTTATATCCAACAGACACAAAATATCCGTTCGACTGTTGGAAATTACTGATCTGATGTCGAAGTAATTGCTGCATCGCCACCAAAACCCACCATTTCTTAAGCTAAAGTAGACCAAGGTAATCCCTATATTAGCATATTACTAAGATAAACAGAAGGCACTGTCGAAACATTTAGGACGTGAGCTTGTCAATCTGAATGTGGAGGGACACAAGCTTAGCCCCGGCCAGCAGCTTGGGCGGAACTTTCAAGAAGGTCAGCTCCTGCACGTCGACGTCGCCGGGATCCTTGCTGCTTGTCACCTCCATTTCCACCTTGACGGCATCGGTCGTGCCTTTGGGCTCCCCCGGCGGGCCCTTCGCCCACAACTTGGCCAAATAGTGCGGAAGTGGGGACGCCCCCGCTCTGATGCAAACGACCGACACGACGATAGGTGCATCGATGTCGAGCACGCCGTTGACCAAGAAAAACGCGCGATGGTCCTCCTCCGTGAACAGCAAGAGCCGTGGCTCCGATAGTGGCACTTGCAGCTAGAGCACCTTGCCGTACTGGATCCTGTGCACGGGCATGGGATGCGCAGTGTTGATGTGGTGGTAGACGCCGGCGGCGGGCCATCATAGCCACAGATGAGCACGGGGCATTTGCAGGGCGCGAGCGGACACACGCTTTGGTGATCGGCGAGCTTGTAGTAAGTGACGTAGAGCCCACAGCCTTCGTGCGGGCACTCCACCCTCACCGACGAAAGGACGGAGTCCACCGCCGTGTTCCGCATGTCGAAGCCACCGCCGCGCTCTCACTTTTGGCACTGCTGCTGGTTCCTGGGGTGCTCGACGCGGCAGTCCGTGTAGGCCAGGTGCCCTCCCTTGCACTGCAGAAATCAATCGAACATCACATCAATCAAGAAACCTGCACCTTGCTCAATCAGCCAAACGGACGAGGTGTATTCGAACCTCATACACTGGAGGCGTCAAGGGGCGGAGGCACAAGGGGCAGTGGAGCACGGTGAGGTCCATCGAGACCTTAGAGAGCTCCATCGTCGGGTCCTCTTCCTGTTCGGTCTGCATGATCTCGCCCTCCTCGTGCACAACCATCTCTTGACTTGGGCCGGGGTATTACAAAGCTTTACCGTCACATATTTTATACTCCCTCCATTCCTAAATGTAAGTCTTTATAGAGATTTCACTAGGTGGACTACATACAGAGCAAAATGAACGAATCCACACTTAAAGTGCATCTATATACATCCGTATGTAATTCATAAGGCTGGTCATAGTGGGAGTAACATAGGTAGTAACTTAGATGCCACATAAGCAAAAATGATGAGGTGGCAAGTAGTTAATAAGGAGAGAGGCAAATAGAGTAAAATAATATGTTACCATCACATAGCGCTTCCCAATGCAAAATGAGTCTACAAAGTAATAAATTAAGACATCTATATTACCCACTATGAAGGTAGTAACATAGACTTGTAACATATGCATGTTACTATTCTAAGTTACTCTCCACTATGACCATCCTAATGGAATCCCTACAAAGACTTATATTTAGGAACGGAGGGAGTACTACTTCAAGGTGCATTAAATCAACACATGCAAGTATCAAAAGAAGAGTCACGGCATGCATGCATGCATTGTAATTAATGCATCGGTAAATGCAAATTACTGAAATATATCGAGTGCAGTGCTTTGATGTGTCGCGTCAACTCGTACATCAACGAGAAGTTTGATTATCCTCTCCCTCGCGGACTTAACTGCACCTGCCTTTGGCTGTATGACAAGTTGGCCACACACCTGTCGGGCCCACCTGTCATACACGCAAAGGCAGGAGCGTCCCTCTCTCGCCCATGAGCGTGTTGGCTGGCAAGACTAGGAGAAGCTTTCGCTACACGCTCTCCCTCCCGCACGCGGTGGACATGCAGCAGTTCAGTCGGTGTCAGATGGCCAGAAGCGTACTGTAGTACTCCTCCAGTGCAGTAGTACTCCATCATTGTTCAACTTCCCGAAGAGGTGAAGAGCCAAGCGCAGCCCGGGCGCTCGTGTGGCAGTTTCATGTGTAGAGTAGTCTAGGATAGCGTGTACCGTGCGTGTAAGCTTAAAATCGTTGGGGTCGGCTCTATGCTATGTGGCCGTCTCGAAGTTTTAAAAAATATATTAAAATAGTCTTCTGGCCCTACCTGTCACCCTGGTGATTGTAGTTTGCACGCTCATCTGGTCAAGACAGGAATATATATTTTATTTTATTTTTCGAAAAGGGGGACTCCCCGACCTCTGCATCAGAACGATGCATACAACCACATATATTTTAATTTGTGGTGGGTAAATGTTAGAGGTTGCAGCAAATATATTGTACACTGCGGGTCTTTCACCAAGTTTAGAGGCAAGCATGTGGGGCCAGTGCTATGATGTGTCGCGTCAACTCGTACAACAAGGAGAAGCTTGATTTTACTACACGCCTTCTCCCTCGCCCATGCGTGCGGTTGCTCGCAAATGAGGACAGGCTTTTGCTTAGTCGTACTTCTACAACAAGCTATCCGTCCCGCTCGCGGTGGACGGACATGCAATAGTGGATTCGACACTGTAGAAGCAGTAGTAGTAACATCATTGTTCGTCTTCTCGAAGAGGCGAAGAGCCAAGCGCAAACCTAACGTTGCAGTTGCGAACATTGGAGCACGCATATAGCCAGGCTCTTGCATGAGACAAAATTGCTATGTGAGCCCACTATTGTACTAGTACGTACAACTACTTGCTAGTATAGCCCTGTAAACCAGAAAGGAGTATTTGCCCTTCTAGAGATTTCAACAAGTGACTAGACTACACCTAGACGGAGTACATATGGAGAAAAATGAGTGAATCTGCACCGTAAATAAATACGTACTAGTTCTATCGTTTTCCTCTCCGAGGTGCACAATATTGAGTATACTGACTAGTCTCTTTTTGACACACATTTACATTTTTTTTGACACAGTACAAACGCAAGCGCTCATATACACGCGCATACACTCACCCCTATGAACGCACACACGCATGTCACTATCATCTTGAAATTTACGAAGTCACCATAGGCACCTCGTCGTCGACGGGTCCATAGGTGCTTGAATGCCAAGGAGGAAGAGCGTAGCGGTTCCCGAGACGTTGAACGGTCAATGATGCATCCTTAATTACATGCAGAGGTAATTAATTGGAGAAGCAGAATAGAGCTAGCACGATGTAAATGCAACAGAGTTTGGACTCTCATATAATAAAGGCGCCCCACCACTCCAATCCATCTACTCCCAAGTCTCTGCGCAACACTGCTCACTCCAATCCAAGACCAAGTGACCAGAAGCCACAAGCACCTATGGAGGCGATGGACGCGAGCGGCAGTCGGCTGTGCCAAATCATCCAAGGCGCCGGCCTGCGGCCCCGCACCGCGTAGCATTTCCAGATGGTGCTAGCGACCGTAGGCATCATAGCCCTCGCTGACGCCGGCTTCACCTCTCGCATGGACGACATGATGGTCAACTGCATCTGCAAGTTCACCGTCGTCAAGAAGCACGCGGACAACCTTGCCATACTGCTCCAGCCCGCACGCCCAGGCTCCTCATTGCCTGCCACCCTCATCGGCCTACATGGTGACGAACTCTTTCAAGCCCTAGTGGCCCTGCAGGTGCCGGAGGTCGTGACAAAGAATGTGCACCTCGAGGCTGCGCATGCCGCGCAGCGCCTCGCCATGCAAGAAACCATCGACCTGCACATCCACGTCTACGAGGAAATCGTCTACATAGGCCACTACAAGGCAAGCGAGGACAGAAAGACGTTGGGCTTCTTTCAGCGGCTGGAATCTTTGGACGTCATTGTTCAGAAGCACGTCGACCTGGCCACGAAAGCCGCTGCTACTTAGGCGCCGTTCGGTGGGCTGGCACCCTGAGTCGAGGAGGTGGACATCGTCGATGGATGCATCTCTTCTTCTTGCCTCCTGTAACCGGCACTACATCGCCTCATCGCCTTAATGTTTTATTAGTATAGTACTCCCTCCGTTCCCAAATATAAGTCTTTCTAAAGATTCCAGCAAGTGACTACTACATACGGAGCAAAATGAGTGAATCTACACTCTAAACTATGTCTACATACATCTGTATGTTGTATTCCATTTGAACTAGAATCTAAAAAGGCTTATATTTATGAATGGAGGGAGTATATGGCATTTTTATACCAGTCGTAACGTTTTCACTGTGAGGTGGGGCCGCAGTTGAGCAAACCCACCCCGCCCACCGGGCGTCGGCCGAGTTTAGAATTAGAAGAGAGAAACGAGGGAGGAGAGCTAGCTGTAGCACGGACGCTGTTGTCAGATGGCACTCGTATTTATAGAATAGGAGTACTGAGCACTCGTGCCTCTTTTTTTTAGGAAAAATTAGTCGTATGTCTAGTACTACCACTAGTTGGGTGCGTGCGACCTATAGCTGTCATCACGTTAGGTCTCCTTTTCGAACCGCGGCTACGCTTCATAGTACATACTTTTTCACGCATTTATCCTCCTATATGTACTCCTAGGCTATTTCCACGTGCTCCCATTCGCCGACATGTGGGACATAGAGCGTCTGGGTCGTAGTGCATGCACGACTCGGAGCATATGCTGGGGTACTTTACATTTCAGACCTCACGAATTACATGCAAACCCCCCGCAGAAGAATAAATAAATGAATGAATTACTACATGAAACCAAATTATTTTCTTGGAAACCGGAGCACGTTCATTAAATTTTGGACATAACAGATAACACGTTTATAAAAAATGACTAGACCTAAACCAGTCTAACGGCCTCTTTGATTTTTCCCGCAAAAAAGGGCCTCTTTGATACGCAGGATACTGAAAACATAGGAATGGGGAAAGTATGATGGCGGTGAACCGAGGCGAGGAGAACTCTAACTCAGTTAGAGGTTAGAGTTAGATTCTAACCCTGAACTAACTCTAAACCAAAGAGGTGTATGGATGGCAGGGTTAGATTGACAATAAATGCTCTACCTCAATCATTTGACTACTTTGGACCCTATTTTTAGTCAGACTAAAATAAGTCCCTTGGATCCAAGCACCCTCTTGGTGTGGTCGGCTCTTCTGTGGCCTCCTCTGCTCACAATTGACATAAACGAACCATCTATACAAATCAAGCATGCAAAACATGATAATTTTTACTTTGTCCATACAAATGAGATATTCCACTTAAACATACAAGTCGTCAATCAAGCTTCACAAAATAAAAAAACACTTCATGAAAGAAAGAATGAGCTAACTCATCACAGAAGGCATTCACGATAGGGAGGGAGCCCAGAGCCCCTCATGCACCGAGGGAGGAGCTCGCCATCGTCACTCTGGAGGAAGGATCTATAGAGCCCAAGCCCCGGGAACCCCTCCGACGCTGGCTGTTGCAAGTTGAGGTCGACACCGGCATGGGTAGCAGGGCCGCTTGCCGCCGACTGGGAACTTAAACTTTGGGCCTCTAGAAATAATGCAAGCCTATAACTAAAATACCTAGAAAGGTGAACTGAATCTTTGGGCCTCTAGAAATAATGCAAGCCTGAAACTGAAATACCTAGAAAGGTGAACTGAATCTTTGGGCCTCTAGAAATAATGCAAGCCTGAAACTGAAATACCTAGAAAGGTGAACTGAATCTTTGGGCCTCTAGAAATAATGCAAGCCTGAAATTGAAATACCTAGAAAGGTGAACTGAATCTTTGGGCCTCTACAAATAATGCAAGCCTGAAATTGAAATACCTAGAAAGGTGACCTGAATCTTTGGGCCTCTAGAAAGATTTATTACCTCTTCAAGCAGCATCAAACAATTCCATGCATGCACCACAAATCTATAGCAAGTTTGATCAGGATCTACTTTTCCAAATCAGAATTAGCGTTAGAGCAAGCAAGATCAATGATGGCCGTGAGACAGAGAAGGAACGAACAAACTCACCCCACTCGCGACCTCCCTGGTAGATGTGCTGCCGCCGCGCACGACAGAGGGAGAAAAACGACTGGTGAAGGCGGAGCGGGGCGACCTTCGAAGGTCGGAGGGAGAGGGCGGCCGGAGTAGGGTGGCGGAGGCCGGAAGGAGAGGGCGGCCGGAGGAGAGAGAGGGCGAGCGGCGCTTGGGCGGGCGGCCCTATGGGGAATAGAGAGTAGTCGTGCGAGAGGGGGGGGGAGCGATCTGGTGCGGGCAGGTGAGATTGTTTTTGGGGAGCGATCTGGTGCGGGCAGGTGAGATTTTTTTAGTTCTCTTTTAGTGGGCCCGAGGATAACTAACCCAATTAGAACCTCTCCACCGGGCTAGTTTTTTTAGTTTCGATAATTTGAGGCTATTTCAACCCAAACTAGCTCTAACTTAGGGATCCAAACAAAGAGGAGTGTTACTATACATGCTACAGTGTGGACCGTAGCACATTGTTTTTTATGGCCATATCACCACATTGTTTTCTACTGCTGGTTCATTGGGCTACCGTGGTTCGCACTGCTGGTTCACTGGGCTGCCGTGGTTCGCACTCCTCCGACCTGAGTAGTACTCCCTCCGTTCCTAAATATAAGTCTTCGTAGATATTTCACTATGGACCACAGATGTATATAGATGCATTTTATGTGTAGATTCACTCATTTTTCTCCGTATGTGGTTGTCACGCCCAATATGCGATACTATCCTAAAGAGACTCGAAGGTCCCACCAAGGATAGAATCGCATATTGAAACGCTTTCGCAAGGTGGATATCATTACATCAACATTACATAATAGATGAGGATACATACATAAGGCATACAATGCCACACGAATACAACATTACAATACATGAGAGCATCATCCGTCTACGGATGAATCACAAACAGAAACTCAAACGACATCCACCCTGCTAGCCCAGGCTGCCGACCTGGAACCTATCCCGTGATCGAAGAAGCAGAAGAACTCAACGCAAGAAAGCATCGCTCTCGCGTCATGATCATCGCATAACCTGTACCTGCAACTGTTGTTGTAGTAATCTGTGAGCCACGAGGACTCAGCAATCCCATTACCATGGGTATCAAGACTAGCAAAGCTTAAAGGGAAAGGAAGGGGTAAAGTGGTGAGGTTGCAGCAGCGACTAAGCATATATGGTGGCTACCATACGCAAATAAGAGCGAGAAGAGAAGCAAAGGAACGGTCGTCAACTAGTAATGATCAAGAAGTGATCCTGAACTCCTACTTACGTCAAACATAACCCAGAAACCGTGTTCACTTCCCGGACTCCGCCAAAAAGAGACCATCACGGCTACACACGCGGTTGATGCGTTTTAATTCGGATCTGGTGTCAAGTTGTCTACAACCGGACATTAACAAATTCCCATCTACCTATAACCGCATGCACGGCTTTCAAAAGATTATACCTTGCAGGGGTGTCCCAACTTAGCCCATGACAAGCTCTCGCGATCAACGAAGGAATAGACCTTCTCCCAGGAAGACCCAATCAGACTCGGAATCCCGGTTTACAAGACATTTCGACAATGGTAAAACAAGACCAGCAAAGCCGCCCGATGTGCCGACAAATCCCGATAGGAGCTGCACATATCTCGTTCTCAGGGCACATATCTCGTTGGCATAGACCCTGGTTGCCCAGGGGGCGCTGGACATCGCTCGGTTTGGACCAACACTTAGACAAGCACTGGCCCGGGGGGGCTAAAATAAAGATGACCCTCGGGCTCCGGAAACCCAGGGGAAAAAGGGCTAGGTGAGGCAAATGGTAAAACCAATGTTGGGCCTTGCTGGAGGAGTTTTATTCAAAGCGAACTGTCAAGGGGGTCCCATAAATCACCCGACCGCGTAAGGAACGCAAAATCTGGGAACATAACACCGGTATGACGGAAACTAGGGCGGCAAGAGTGGAACAAAACACCAGGCATAAGGCCGAGTATTCCACCCTTTACCAAGTACATAGATGCATTAATAATATAAGAGATATTGTGATATCCCAAGAAAATCCTGTCCACCATGGAGAAATCTTCAACTTCACCTGCAACTAGCAACGCTATAAGAGGGGCTGAGCAAAAGCGGTAACATAGCCAAACAACGGTTTGCATAGGAAAGGTGTCAAAGGTTAGAGGTTCATGGCAACATGGGATGGCTCGACAAACAGATGATAGGTAGCGCAGCAAAGTGATAGAACGAAGCAACTAGCATAGCAATGATAGTAGTGAGATCCAGGGTAGCGGTCATCTTGCCTGAAATCCTGCTAGGAAGAAGAACAAGTCCATGAAGAAGACGAATGGGAGCAGTCGAACGAATCCTCACAATCGCAACATTACCGGAACTAAGAAGCAACACCGGAAAGAAACAAACAACATGGTAAATGCACAAGCATAAACATGGCATGATGCACAAACAAGTATGATGCATGTCCGGTTTAATGAGACATGGCATGGCAAAGTGCACAAACAATACTACAAATTAAGTGGAGCTCAATATGCAACGAGTTTCATATTGAAGAAACACCACATGCAAGTATTTAGTTCTCTCTCGTTTTGTACCCAGCAATATTAAATGTTATTAAACATGGCAAGGGGTGAAGCACATGAAAAACTACCTATCTAGACAAGTTTGAATGAGGCCGGAATAATAAACAACAAGTCCGGAAAATCCCCATATGCAAATTATGGATTTGGTACTGTTCTGCCCTAAACACAATTTTAATGTTGTTAAACAGCAACATAAAGTGGAACATGTTAAATTAGGCATTTTTCCACCCCATTTACATATAAAGTTTATTTAAAACCGAGCTACGGTTATTTAGTTATGAATTAAAGCATTTTAACATGGCATTATGCAAAATAAACACAAACAACATGTTAAACATTTTAAACATGGATAAAAATGGCATATTATTAATCTACACAATTTTCTAAGCATTTTACATATATAAATTATTTTAATCCGATGCACAGTTAATTAATTATTACATGCATGAAATCTAGGGACTATTCTGCAAAACAGGTAAATCCTGGAAAATGACAAAATTCGCAGGCAGGAAAAAAAATACATGCGGGCCGAATCTGGAGCAGGGGCTGAACAGGGCAGGCGCGGGGCAGCTCACATCGAGCCTCATGGGCCGGTTGGATCTGGAGGAGGCTGGCAGGCCGCGAAGGAGCGCACTGGGCCTGGAGGCGCGGTCAACGCGAGCGCTCCCCTCGCTCGCTCGATGCAGACGAGGCGGAGGCCGCGGCAGGGGACGACCGGAGTTGCGGGGACGGGGATCTTCGGCATGGAGGTGAAGGACGAAGGGCGGAGACGGCGATATTCGGCGGCCCCCGGCCGGATCTGGCGCGAAACGACGGCGAGGGTTGACTCAGGGCAAAGCATGGGCATCCATGGCGTCTGCCTCCTGCAGAGAGAGATGTGAGAGAGAGAGTGAAAGGATCGATATGGTTGACTAGAAGGGGGTGAATAGGCAACTAACAATTTTTAAGCTTTTCTTTACCAAATTAAACTTTGCAACAAAATAGGTTGTCTAGATGTGCAACTAGGTGAGCAACCTATATGATGCAATAACAACTAGCACACAAGCAAGCAAGGATGTAACAACAAGTAGGCTTGCAAAAGTAAAGGCATGAAATAACCAAGAGTGGAGCCGGTGGAGACGAGGATGTGTTACCGGAGTTCCTTCCTTTTAAAGGGAAGTACGTTTCCGTTAGAGCGGTGTGGAGGCACAATGCTCCCCAAGAAGCCACTAGGGCCACCGTATTCTCCTCACGCCCTCACACAATGCGAGATGCCGTGATTCCACTATTGGTGCCCTTGAAGGCGGCGACCGAACCTTTACACGCAAGGTTGGGGCAATCTCCACAACAATCGGAGGCTCCCAACAACAACAACAACACCACGAAGCTTCACCACAATGGAGTATGGCTTCGAGGTGACCTCAACCGTCTAGGGTGCTCAACACCCAAGAGTAACAAGATCCGCAAGGGATAAGTGGGGGGAATCAAATTTCTCTAGGTGGAAGTGTAGATCTAGGCCCTCTCAACCAATCCCGAGCAAATCAACAAGTTTGATTGGCTAGGGAGAGAGATCGGGCGAAAATGGAGCTTTGAGTAACAATGGAGCTTTGGGGGAAAGAGAGGTAGGTCAACTAGGAGGAAGAAGACCCCTTTATATAGTGGGCGAACACATCCAACCGTTACCCCACTGAGCAGCCCCGCACAGGGCGGTACTACCGCTAGGGAAGGGCGGTACTACCGCTGAGAGCGGTACTACCGCTCCCTACCTAGCGGTACTACTGCGCTGAAGAGGAAGTCAGGCCACTGGCCCCAGAGCGGTACTACCGCGGGAGTAGAGCGGTACTACCGCTCAGAGCGGTACTACCGCTTCTACTGCCGCTACTAGTGCCGCAAAACCCGACACGAGAAAACACCGTCTCTAATCGAGGCGGCAGTAGGCGCGGTACTACATGGTACTACGGCCGAAGCCCACGAGCGGTACTACCGCTCTGTGGAGCGCTACTACCGCTTATAGCGGTACTAGTGCTTCATGGAGCGGTACTACCGCTGGGGGGGCTTCGGCGGTACTACCGCTATAGACCACGGTACTACGACTGGCACAGGGCGAAGCAGGTACGGAAGAGAAGTGCAGCTCCAAAGATGCGAAGGGAAGACGACGGGTGTGATGAGGATGTGTACGCGTTGATTCCACCCTAGTCTTACCAAAGCAGATCCCCTCTTAATAGTACGGTGACTCCTATGAAACTAGTCCACCAACAACGAAACGCAGGAGCTACACCGTCTTGAATAAAAACACCGAGGGGAGGAAATCGTCTCGTGCCAATGGATGATTCTCTGAAAGAACTTAACGCACACGATTAGTCCGCAAAGGCATTTTCATCAATCACCAAAACCACTATGGGATAAATATGCCCTTACAATCTCCCCCTTTTTGGTGGATTGATGACAATACGGGATTTGCATAAACACGATATAGAGTAAGCATACAAACCCCACGGTCCTAACATGTAGATGGGCTCCCCCTAGATGTGTGCTATTTAGATAAGTGCTTTGGACTGCACAGCACACATACTAGGATCAGAGCTCCCCCTACATTTTAGAGACCAACAATCTAAGCATGGTGTATGAGAGCAGCATAGATGATATAACAGGAAAAAAAACACGCAGCTCATAAGCTAGATAGACATAGATACTGATACTCGAAAGGTAAGGTAGCATATGTCTCACACCATATGACTCGAACTTAAGTCTCACTCGAACTTAGGTCTCACAGACAAACCAACCAAAGCAGATGCGAGAAAAACACGAACAAGACAAGACACACGAGAAAGAGACGAAAGACACAACTCGCAAATCCCTAAGCTCTCTCCCCCTTTGGCATCGAGATACCAAAAAGGAGAGGGAGCGCTGCTATGGCCCCAGGTGAGAGCAAATGAGGGACACACGCATCAGAGCCCAGCGGAATCATCGGCACCACCATCGTCAGTCTGGAAGTGCTCAGCCTCAGAATCGGTCCACGGGCAGTGCTGCTGAATCCACTCCTCCTCCTCAGTAAGCTGGTCCTCAGATCCACTCTTGACTGTAGCACCCAACTGACGCATGAGCTCCTTGTGACGACCTCGAGCCTTCTTCTCAGCCACATGAGTCATGTACTGACCGTGAGCCTCCATGCAGAACAACTTCTTCATCTTAGACTTGATCTTCTTAGCCCAAGAAGGCTCTGCCTCAGAAGGCAAGTAGTCATCATCTTCATCCTCAGCCTCAGCCCCAAACTCCTCCTCAGTCTCCATGGCAGCAGCAGATGAAGGAACTCCAGTCCTAGGGGCCTGAGTGCCCCAGTTATCCTTCTTCCTCAGACGCTTGACATCGTGAGAAACCAAGTCTCCAATCTCCAGCACCACCTTGGGATAGACACGATCCCAGGCCTTCTCAATGAGCAGCATAATGAACGGACCATAAATCGGGCACTTTCGCTCGGAGATAGCAGAAACCAGCTCAGACCACATAACATGAGAGATATCCAAGGACTCTCCGGTGCTCTGCCCCTTCTCCCACTGACAGAAGAGAAGCATGTCCACGAGATAAGAGTGAACTTGGTCCAGATTCCCGATGCGAGGGAAAAGAGTTTCTCTGAAGATACGGTGAAGTATGTCCAGATAGGCAGGCAGCTCATAGGTCTCCTTCTTCGTCTCATGGTTGATCCTCAGAGTGCAGTAGGGCCACAGAGCTTGCTTGTGAGTGGCATTGGCTCGACGGTGGGGGCGAAAGCCGACAGCAGACTCAAGTCCAAGATCTTCCACCCCAATCAACTGCATGAAAGCTTTCCACTTGACTGACAGCAACTTGCCATTTGTCATCCAAGTCAGAGTCCTGTCCTCATCGGTCCCAAGGTGAACCGTGGCATAGAATTGGGCCACAATATCAGCATCATAGTCCTTGTTGAATTGCATGATCCCGAGAATGTTCAGCTGAGTGCACATCTGAAGAGCTTCACCAAAGTAGTCAGGATCATTCTCCATATGCTCGGTGTCGATGGAGTGCACGTTGACATAGAGATTCTTCTTGGCTTTGAGGACATCAAAATAGATGGCAAACTGGAACCTATTCCAGAACGGACGGTTGACCAAAGTGGGATCTTGATCTACTTCATATGGGTTGCGGCGGCGCCTTGCCCAGAACTCCTTGGGCGGCATTTTTGGCACGGTTTTGGTTTGCTTTGGCTTGACCCCAGGCTTCTTCTGCAGTTGGGGAGGAGGTGGAGCACTAGAAGATCCTCCGGCAGGCTCAGTGGTGCGGTAGCGCTTGGACGAAGCACGACCGGGGTTGACACGACGAGCCTGATGCTCAGGAACCTCATCACCTGGAACCACACACACAAAACACACAAACAACCAGAAAGAACGAGCATAAGCCACAAACACGAACAAAGGGGATCACTGATAGGTAGGAGTAGGATGGAATCTGGTAGAGGGCGGTAGTACCGTGACCCTTGAGCGGTAGTACCGCTCCAAGCGGTAGTACCGCTCTAGAGAGCGGTAGTACCGCTCACAGCGGTAGTACCGCTCGGGGAGAGCGGTAGTACCGCTCGAGGCGGGGAAACAACAGTTTCCTACTACCGTGGTCAGATCCGGTACTTCCGTCCTACCAAATTCAAAAATACTCCGACCAAACACTAATCCAAACTGCCTAGAAGCATTCTCCATCCCACTCAAGCCTAGATTTGGCCAAAAATCTAAAGATGCAACCGCTACTGCCCCTAAGATGCTAGATTGGAAACCTAGACAAAAAGAACAAGAGAACGGGGGCAATACCGGCATCCATGGCAAGAGAACAAGGTGGGGATCGTCTCCACCGAAGGGAATGGAGAGGGACGGCCCGGAGAGGGAGATCCGCCGGAGCCCTCCCGCGACGCCGGTTGCTGGAGAGAGAGAGGAACAGGCGAGGGGGCATGCGAATGGGTATGGGGGAGAAGAAACTCCCCCTGCCCCGATATAACCCCCACCCGCGCCTCTCAGCAGAGTACCGCGTTGGAGGGCGGTAGTACCGCTTGGAGCGGTAGTACCGCTCGCCAGCGGCGGTAGTACCGCCAGCAACCAAAAACAAACTTCTAGGCAAAGAAAAAAAGAAAACACACCGAGAAGAACGGGAAGGCAAAGACAAGAGAAAGACCAACAAGACAACACACACGAAACAATGAACCGGAACCCACTCCTTCAAAGCAAACAACAACAAAAAGAGTGAGCTCAGGCCTCTCTCAAGAGAGGGCGGTGGCCGGAGCCACCTATGTTTGAGTCAATTGGTATGGCACCGCGAAGAATTATCCTTGGGCCCATGACCAAAACTCGTCTTTGAAGCACAAGTACCATCAACAATGGCTAAAGTGAAAGAGTTGATCGTTTTATACATAATGGGGGAGGGAGAGTTCATTGAGAGAACAACACTCCCCCTATGTCCATGCCTACACCTAAACTAGACAACACATTGAGTGTGGTGGGGGATGCATGGGTTCAAGTCACATTGCTCAAATCAATGATATTTAGCTCATGCCTTAACTCGCGAAATCTTGCTTCATCCAAGGGCTTCGTGAAAATATCTGCAAGGTTATCATGAGTGTTGACATACTTGAGCTCGATCTCCCCTCGCCTAATGTGATCCTGGATGAAGTGATACCGAATCTCAATGTGCTTCGTCTTGAAGTGTTGCACCGGGTTGAGAGAAATCTTGATGGCACTTTCATTATCACACCAAAGAGGCACTTTGTCACAAATGACACCGTACTCCTTTAAAGTTTGCCTCATCCATAGGAGTTGAGCACAACAACTATCGGCCGCCACATACTCCGCTTCGGTGGATGAGAGAGACACAAAACTTTGCTTTTTGGAAGACCAACTTACCAAAGAGCAACCAAGAAATTGGCATCCTCCGGAAGTGGACTTCCTATCCACTTTGTCTCCCGCCCAATCGGAATCTGTGAAGCCTTCAAGCTTGAATTTTGCTCCTCTTGGGTACCATAGGCCAAAGTTTGGGGTATGAGCCAAATATCGAAAGATTCGCTTGACCGCCACAAAGTGACTTTCCTTTGGTGCGGCTTGAAAATGTGCACACATCCCCACACTCAACATGATATCCGGTCTAGATGCACAAATGTAAAGCAAGGAGCCAATCATGGAGCGATATACCTTTTGATCCACCGCTTCACCATTGGGATCGATGTCAAGTTGGCACTTGGTAGGCATTGGTGTAGTAGCCGGTTTGACGTCACTTAGCTTGAATCTTTTAAGCATGTCTTGAGTGTATTTGGCTTGGTTGATGAAGGTTCCTTCTCTTCTTTGTTTGATGTCAAAACCAAGGAAGAACTTCAACTCTCCCATCGAAGACATCTTGAACTTGGAGGTCATGAGAGCGGCAAATTCCTCATTGAAAGCTTTGTTAGGAGACCCAAAGATAATGTCATCAACATATAGTTGGCATACAAACAACTCCCCTTTGACCTTCTTAGTAAAAAGAGTGGGATCGATTTGTCCTACTTCAAAGCCATGATCTTGTAGCAACTCGGTAAGGTGGTCATACCACACACGTGGGGCTTGTTTAAGGCCATAGAGTGCCTTATCGAGTTGATACACATGATCCGGGAAGTAGGGGTCCTCAAACCCGGGGGGTTGCTTGACATAGACCAACTCATTAATGGGACCATTAAGAAAAGCACTTTTCACATCCATTTGTTGCAACTTAAAGTTGTGATGGGAAGCATATGCAATCAACAAACGAATGGATTCAAGACGAGCAACGGGAGCAAAGGTTTCACCGTAGTCGATACCCTCGACTTGGGAGTAGCCTTGTGCTACCAATCTTGCCTTGTTGCGAATGATGTTCCCATGAGCATCTTGCTTGTTCTTGAAGATCCACTTTGTTCCAATGACGTTGTGGTTCCCCGATGGCCTTGGCACCAATCTCCAATCTTTGTTGTACTCGAAGTTGTTGAGTTCTTCATGCATGGCATTGAGCCAATCCGAGTCTTCGAGCGCCTCATAGACCTTTTGGGGTTCAACACAAGAGACAAACGCGTGATGTTCACAATAGTTTGCTAATTGTCTACGAGTGCTTACCCCCTTTATTAGGCTTCCAAATACATTTTCCATGAGATGGCCTTGAGTGGTGAGCTTGGAAGCAATCTTCGCGGCACGACGCTCTAATTCCTCCTCGGATGTGGAGGGAGGGTTGACTTGATCATCTTGAGCGCCGTCTTGAGCTTGTTCTTGATCTTGAGCTTGTCCTCGAGCTTGAGTTTGCTCTTGATCTTGAACTTTCTCGAGGGGGAGAACTTGACCTTGGGCATCATTTAGAGGTTCACCACCATCTTGAGGTTGATCTTTCCCTTGGTCTTGTTCACAGGGTTGAGGGCCTTCACTTTGTTCTTCGGAAGCGTGTGGGTCTTGATGAGGTGATGGCTCTACTTGAGTAGAGCATTGTCCTTCTCCTTCGGCCACAAGGGGTTCCTCAATGGGTAGGATTTGACCAATACCCATTCTTATTATGGCTTGGGGAGGAATTTCATCACCTACATCACAAGTATCACTTTGCTCCACTTGGGAGCCGTTATTTTCGTCAAACTCCACGTTACACGTTTCCTCAATGAGTCCGTTGGACTTGTTGAGAACACGGTAAGCATGAGAGTTTGTAGCATAACCAACAAATATGCCCTCATGAGCTCTAGCTTCAAATTTAGACAAACGAACACCTTTATTGAGAATGAAACACTTACACCCGAACACCCGGAAGTACTTGAGATTGGGCTTGTTCCCGGTGAGTATCTCATACGGAGTCTTGTTCAAGCCTTTGCGGAGATAGAGCCGATTGGATGCATGACAAGCTGTGTTGATGGCTTCGGCCCAGAAGTTGTATGGAGACTTGAACTCCGCCATCATGGTCCTTGCCGCATCCATCAACGTCTGGTTCTTCCTCTCTGCAACACCATTTTGTTGAGGGGTATATGGTGCGGAATATTGGTGCTTGATCCCTTCATCACTAAGAAACTCATCCAAGGTGTAGTTCTTGAACTCGGTGCCGTTGTCACTTCTTATTGTCAAGATCTTTGCATTGTGTTGACGTTGAGCTTCAGTTGCAAAGTCGATGACGGTTTGTTGAGTCTCACTCTTCCTCTTGAAGAAGTATACCCAAGTGTATCTTGAATAATCATCCACAATCACCAAGCAATAATTTCTCCCTCCAAGACTATAAAAAGATGGAGGCCCGAAGAGATCCATGTGAAGGAGCTCCAAGGGTCTCTTCTAGTAGATGATGGTTGAAGGAGGGTGAGCCTTTTCATGAAGCTTTCCTTCGGTACAAGCACTGCAAGCACGATCTTTGGCAAAACTAACATTTGTTAGTCCACGAACATGGTCCCCCTTGAGAAGACTTTGCAAAGATCTCATATTGACGTGGGCTAAACGGCGATGCCAAAGCCATCCCACATCAACTTTAGCCATTAGGCATGTCGCGGTCTTAGTGGGTTGCTCCGAGAAGTTAACCACATAGAGACCGTTCTCGACATGCCCAACAAAGGCTACTTTAAGAGTCTTGCTCCACAAGAGGGCCACGGTATCAATATCAAAGAAGGTGGCAAAACCCATGAGTGCGAGTTGACGAACGGAAAGTAAATTGAACGCAAGGGACTCAACAAGCATGACTTTCTCGATCGTTAGATCATGAGAAATGACAACCTTGCCAAGACCCAATACCTTAGAATGTGAGGCATCACCACATTCGACATTGGTGGGCATAGATGGGATATTGTGCACGTCCACCACAAAGTCCTTGCTCCCGGTCATATGATTTGTTGCTCCACTGTCAAGCAACCATGATCCCCCATCGGAAGCAAACACCTACAAGAGATCAATGCTTGGTTTTAGGTACCCATTGAGTAATGGGTCCTTTGATGTTAGTAACAAGGGTCTTAGGAACCCAAATAGACCATTCAATGTACTCATAAGTAGAACCAACAAATTTAGCATAAACATGTCCATCACTAGCACGGCACAACACATAAGAGGGGTTAAAGTCGCCGGCTTTGTTGGGAGAGATGGCGTTGCGCTCTTTGGCTTCACCGCTCTTCCCATTGTTCTTCTTCTCCTTAGGAGCACCTGCTCCCTCCTTCACAAAGGTTTGCGTGAGCGGAGGAGGTCGATTGGTCTTGCTCTTCTTCTCCTTGTTCTTCTTATTGTTCTTGGACTTGGGTGTGAACCCCACTCCCTCCTTTCCCACAACTTCCTTTTGATTGCTCAAAAGGTCATTTAGATTCTTCTCGCCTTGTATGCATGACACAAGACCTTTCTCGAGTTGTTCCTTCAACTTGGCATTTTCCTCCACAAGATGCACATGCTCACAACATGGGTTAGTAGCATTTGCATTATCAATTAAAACCATGTGAGGAAATGTGGCCTTTTCCTTAGTTAGCTTAACTTGGAGTTGAGCATGAGACTCCTTGAGGGTGGCATGAGCACTTTTCAAGACCTTGTGGGCCTTGTCAAGTACATCAAACTCCTCCATGAGTCTAACATGATCAACCCCAAGTTTAGCCTTCTCGGAAGCTAGAACACGAGACACAACAAGAGCATGATCAAGATCTTTCTTTAGTTTAGCGTGACCATCGTTGTGTGACTCCTCAAGAGCCAAACGATGCTCACGCTCTTCCTCAAGAGCATTAGAGAGATCCGATATCTCATCGGCATAGTCACGACTATGACTTTCCATCTTAGTGATGGTTTCTTCATGAGCCTCGATCATGTCATTGGCTTCACCAAGTTGTTCCAAGAGAGCAACGAAATGCTTCTTGGATTTGCCGTTGAGCTTACTCATGAAGGACTCAAATTCATTGATCTCCTCATTAGACCCCTTACCATTATCAAAGTCATCCGTTGAAGGAGGGTTAGGAATAATGGTGGTTTTGATGTTGGGGGTTACCTTGTTGGTGGCCTTAGCCATGAGGCACTTGGCAGTGATGTTCTCGTTAGGTGCATCGAATAGAGACACCCGAGGAGTTGAGACAATGGCAACGGATGCCATGGCCATTGTTTCACCATCTTCATCATCATCGTCATCCTCACGGTATTCTTCTTGAACCACCAACCCGCGAGAAGGAGTCTTCTTGGTGAAGTTGTTCTTGTTGGGGAAGGACTTGGCTTTGTCTTTTCGAATGAACTTGCCACCATTGTCTTCCCGCTTCTCGTATGGACAATCCGCAACGAAATGACTGACATTGCCACAGTTTAAACAAGTTCTAACTCATTGCTTACCTTTGAGGCCACTTGAGTTGTTCTTGTTGAAGTTGGGTCTTGTAGTCTTCTTACTCCAAAACTGTCTTGAGGCAAGAGCCATGTGCTCATCATAATCATACTTTGTGTCCTCGGGGTTGCTCTCCTCATCTTCCTCTTCTTCTTCTTCTTCCACACTAACCTTGGCCTTCAAGGCAAGATTGGGCTTCTTTGCCCTTTGGGAACGGAGCACCGCATTGTCGGCGGTCTTATCCAAGATGTTGATTGCAATGAACTCATCCAACACTTCACCAGAGGTCATGGAGTGGAAGTCCGGTCTTTGGTGGATGACGAAGGACATGGCCTTGTTGTAGGGCATCATGGCCTTGAGGAACTTGCGCTTGATCCAATTGTCATCCGTGTCTTTACTCCCATGATCCCGAAGTGTGACCGCAAGTTTGGTCACTCTTCGAAAGAGCTCACGAGGGTCTTCATCCTCTTTCATTGCAAACTCATCGGCTTCATCTTGCACCACTTCATAGTTGGAGCGTTGAATGCTAGCACTTCCTCTATACATACGCTCGACACACTTCCATGCTTCTTTAGCCATGACATGGGGTCGACGATGAGGGAGATCTTCGGGAAGGATAGCATCTTGGACGATGAAGAGAGCACTCTCATTGAATTGGTTGTCCACTTCTTCTCGAGGGGTGAAGTTGCTTGGATCATGAGGATAGAAACCTTCTTCAATAATTCTCCAAAGGTTAGTATTCACATGTTTTAAATGACGCTTGAAGCGATAGACCCAAGAATCAAAATCTTCATTTTTCTCATATTTAGGAGGAGGACCGGCATGATTCAAATGCGTAGAGGGGATCGGTCCTTTATACACCGGGGGTTCCACATGGGCATAGATGCCGGAGCCATTTCTACCACTAGTAGACGGACTCTTTTCACTATTAGCTTCCCCCTTGTCGGGGTTAGCATCCGTCACCTTGTTAGTGGGATCACCCACTTTCATCGGCAAGGTAGATAGTTTGAGTCCCTCTAGGAATTCAGTAAACATGCTTTTAACCTCAGCCGTCATGGAGGTTTTCAATGTGTCTAAAGCCACATTGAATTCCTCACGAGAGACCGAGGTTCCCCCTTCGGCCGAAGACGAGATGGGATTCACACCGGAGTGTTCCTCCGCACCGTCGTTGACGTCAACCATACTCTTCGGACGGCAAAGTCCTTAATAAAGAGACGAGGCTCTGATACCAATTGAAAGGATCGATATGGTTGACTAGAGGGGGGGGGGTGAATAGGAAACTAACAATTTTTAAGCTTTTCTTTACCAAATTAAACTTTGCAACAAAATAGGTTGTCTAGATGTGCAACTAGGTGAGCAACCTATATGATGCAATAACAACTAGCACACAAGCAAGCAAGGATGTAACAACAAGTAGGCTTGCAAAAGTAAAGGCACGAAATAACCAAGAGTGGAGCCGGTGGAGACGAGGATGTGTTACCGGAGTTCCTTCCTTTTAAAGGGAAGTACGTCTCCGTTAGAGCGGTGTGGAGGCACAATGCTCCCCAAGAAGCCACTAGGGCCACCGTATTCTCCTCACGCCCTCACACAATGCGAGATGCCGTGATTCCACTATTGGTGCCCTTGAAGGCAGCGACCGAACCTTTACACGCAAGGTTGGGGCAATCTCCACAACAATCGGAGGCTCCCACCAACAACAACAACACCACGAAGCTTCACCACAATGGAGTATGGCTTCAAGGTGACCTCAACCGTCTAGGGTGCTCAACACCCAAGAGTAACAAGATCTGCAAGGGATAAGTGGGGGGAATCAAATTTCTCTTGGTGGAAGTGTAGATCTAGGCCCTCTCAACCAATCCCAAGCAAATCAACAAGTTTGATTGGCTAGGGAGAGAGATCGGGCGAAAATGGAGCTTTGAGCAACAATGGAGCTTTGGGGGAAAGAGAGGTAGGTCAACTAGGAGGAAGAAGACCCCTTTATATAGTGGGGGAACACATCCAACCGTTACCCCACTGAGCAGCCCCGCACAGGGTGGTACTACCGCTAGGGAAGGGAGGTACTACCGCTGAGAGCGGTACTACCGCTCCCTACCTAGCGGTACTACATCGCTGAAGAGGAAGTCAGGCCACTAGCCCCAGAGCGGTACTACCGCGGGAGTAGAGCAGTACTACCGCTCAGAGCGGTACTACCGCTTCTACTGCCGCTACTAGTGCCGCAAAACCCGACACGAGAAAACATCGTCTCGAATCAAGGCGGCAGTAGGCGCGGTACTACATGGTACTACGGCCGAAGCCCACGAGCGGTACTACCGCTCTGCGGAGCGGTACTACCGCTTATAGCGGTACTACCGCTTCATGGAGCGGTACTACCGCTGGGGGGGCTTCGGCGGTACTACCGCTGTAGACCGCGGTACTACCGCTGGCACAGGGCGAAGCAGGTACGGAAGAGAAGTGCAGCTCCAAAGATGCGAAAGGAAGACGACGGGTGTGATGAGGATGTGTACGTGTTGATTCCACCCTAGTCTTACCAAAGCGGATCCCCTCATAATAGTACGGTGACTCCTACGAAACTAGTCCACCAACAATGAAATGCAGGAGCTACACCGTCTTGGATAAAAACACCGAGGGGAGGAAATTGTCTCGTGCCAATGGATGATTCTCTGAAAGAACTTAACACACACGATTAGTCCGCAAAGGCATTGTCATCAATCACCAAAACCACTATGGAATAAATATGCCCTTACAATCTCCCCCTTTTTGGTGGATTGAAGACAATACGGGATTTGCATAAACACGATATAGAGTAAGCATACAAACCCCACAGTCCTAACATGTAGATGGGCTCCCCCTAGATGTGTGATATTTAGATAAGTGCTTTGGACTGCACAGCACACATACTAGGATCAGAGCTCCCCCTACATTTTAGAGACCAACAATCTAAGCATGGTGTATGAGAGCAGCATAGATGATATAACAGGAAAAAAACACGCAGCTCATAAGCTAGATAGACATAGATACTGATACTGGAAAGGTAAGGTAGCATATGTCTCACACCATATGACTCGAACTTAAGTCTCACTCGAACTTAGGTCTCACAGACAAACCAACCAAAGCATATGCAAGAAAAACACGAACAAGACAAGACACACGAGAAAGAGACGAAAGACACAACTCGCAAATCCCTAAGCTCTCTTCCCCTTTGGCATCGAGACACCAAAAAGGAGAGGGAGCGCTGCTATGGCCCCAGGTGAGAGCAAATGAGGGACACACGCATCAGAGCCCAGTGGAATCATCGGCACCACCGTCGTCAGTCTGGAAGTGCTCGGCCTCAGAATCGGTCCACGGGCAGTGCTGCTGAATCCACTCCTCCTCCTCAGTAAGCTGGTCCTCAGATCCACTCTTGACTGTAGCACCCAACTGACGCATGAGCTCCTTGTGACGACCTCGAGCCTTCTTCTCAGCCACATGAGTCATGTACTGACCGTGAGCCTCCATGCAGAACAGCTTCTTCATCTTAGACTTGAGCTTCTTAGCCCAAGAAGGCTCTGCCTCAGAAGGCAAGTAGTCATCATCTTCATCCTCAGCCTCAGTCCCAAACTCCTCCTCAGTCTCCATGGCAGCAGCAGATGAAGGAACTCCAGTCCTAGGGGCCTGAGTGCCCCAGTTATCCTTCTTCCTCAGATGCTTGACATCGTGAGAAACCAAGTCTCCAATCTCCAGCACCACCTTGGGATAGACACGATCCCAGGCCTTCTCAATGAGCAACATAATGAACGGACCATAAATCGGGCACTTGCGCTCGGAGATAGCAGAAACCAGCTCAGACCACATAACATGAGAGATATCCAAGGACTCTCCGGTGCTCTGCCCCTTCTCCCACTGACAGAAGAGAAGCATGCCCACGAGATAAGAGTGAACTTGGTCCAGATTCCCGATGCGAGGGAAAAGAGTTTCTCTGAAGATACGGTGAAGTATGTCTAGATAGGCAGGTAGCTCATAGGTCTCCTTCTTCGTCTCATGGTTGATCCTCAGAGTGCAGTAGGGCCACAGAGCTTGCTTGTGAGTGGCATTGGCTCGACGGTGCGGGCGAAAGCCGACAGCAGACTCAAGTCCAAGATCTTCCACCCCAATCAACTGCATGAAAGCTTTCCACTTGACTGACAGCAACTTTCCATTTGTCATCCAAGTCAGAGTCCTGTCCTCATCGGTCCCAAGGTGAACCATGGCATAGAATTGGGCCACAATATCAGCATCATAGTCCTTGTTGAATTGCATGATCCCGAGAATGTTCAGCTGAGTGCACATCTGAAGAGCTTCACCAAAGTAGTCAGGATCATTCTCCATATGCTCGGTGTCGATGGAGTGCACGTTGACATAGAGATTCTTCTTGGCTTTGAGGACATCAAAATAGATGGAAAACTAGAACCTATTCCAGAACGGACGGTTGACCAAAGTGGGATCTTGATCTACTTCATACGGGTTGCGGCGGCGCCTTGCCCAGAACTCCTTGGGCGGCATTTTTGGCACGGTGTTGGTTTGCTTTGGCTTGACCCCAGGCTTCTTCTGCAGTTGGGGAGGAGGTGGAGCACTAGAAGATCCTCCGGCAGGCTCAGTGGTGCGGTAGCGCTTAGACGAAGCACGACCAGGGTTGACACAACGAGCCTGATGCTCAGGAACCTAGAACCACACACACAAAACACGAACAATGGGGATCACTGATAGGTAGGAGTAGGATGGAATCTGGTAGAGGGCAGTAGTACCGTGACCCTTGAGCTGTAGTACCGCTCCAAGCGGTAGTACCGCTCTAGAGAGCGGTAGTACCGCTCACAGCGGTAGTACCGCTCGGGGAGAGCGGTAGTACCGCTCGAGGCGGGGAAACAACAGTTTCCTACTACCATGGTCAGATCCGGTACTTCCGTCCTACCAAATTCAAAAATACTCCAACCAAACACTAATCCAAACTGCCTAGAAGCATTCTCCATCCCACTCAAGCCTAGATTTGGCCAAAAATCTAAAGATGCAACCGCTACTGCCCCTAAGATGCTAGATTGGAAATCTAGATAAAAAGAACAAGAGAACGGGGGCAATACCGGCATCCATGGCAAGAGAACAAGGTGGGGATCGTCTCCACCGAAGGGAATGGAGAGGGACGACCCGGAGAGGGAGATCCGCCGGAGCCGTCCCGCGACGCCGGTTGCTGGAGAGAGAGAGGAATAGGCGAGGGGGCGTGCGAATGGGTATGGGGGAGAAGAAACTCCCCCTGCCCCGATATAACCCCCACCCGCGCCTCTCAGCGGTAGTACCGCGTTGGAGGGCGGTAGTACCGCTTGGAGCGGTAGTACCGCCAGCAACCAAAAACAAACTTCTAGGCAAACAAAAAAAGAAAACACACCGAGAAGAACGGGAAGGCAAAGACAAGAGAAAGACCAACAAGACAACACACACGAAACAATGAACCGGAACCCACTCCTTCAAAGCAAACAACAACAAAAAGAGAGAGCTCAGGCCTCTCTCAAGAGAGGGCAGTGGCCGGAGCCACCTATGTTTGAGTCAATTGGTATGGCACTGCGAAGAGTTATCCTTGGGCCCATGACCAAAACTCGTCTTTGAAGCACAAGTACCATCAACAATGGCTAAAGTGAAAGAGTTGATCGTTTTATGCATAATGGGGGAGGGAGAGTTCATTAAGAGAACAACAATCCCCCTATGTCCATGCCTACGCCTAAACTATACAACACATTGAGTGTGGTGGGGGATGCACGGGTTCAAGTCACATTGCTGAAATCAATGATATTTAGCTCATGCCTAAACTCGCGAAATCTTGCTTCATCCAAGGGCTTCGTGAAAATATCTACAAGGTTATCATGAGTGTTGACATACTTGAGCTCGATCTCCCCTCGCCTAATGTGATCCCGGATGAAGTGATACCGAATCTCAATGTGCTTCGTCTTGAAGTGTTGCACCGCGTTGAGAGAAATCTTGATGGCACTTTCATTATCACACCAAAGAGGCACTTTGTCACAAATGACACCGTACTCCTTTAAAGTTTGCCTCATCCATAGGAGTTGAGAACAACAACTACCGGCCGCCACATACTCCGCTTCGGTGGATGAGAGAGACACACAACTTTGCTTTTTGGAAGACCAACTTACCAAAGAGCAACCAAGAAATTGGCATCCTCCGGAAGTGGACTTCCTATCCACTTTGTCTCCCGCCCAATCAGAATCCGTGAAGCCTTCAAGCTTGAAGTTTGCTCCTCTTGGGTACCATAGGCCAAAGTTTGGGGTATGAGCCAAATATCGAAAGATTCGCTTGACCGCCACAAAGTGACTTTCCTTTGGTGCGGCTTGAAAACGTGCACACATCCCCACACTCAACATGATATCCGGTCTAGATGCACAAAGGTAAAGCAAGGAGCCAATCATGGAGCGATATACCTTTTGATCCACCGCTTTACCATTGGGATCGATGTCAAGTTGGCACTTGGTAGGCATTGGTGTAGTAGCCGGTTTGACGTCACTTAGCTTGAATCTTTTAAGCATGTCTTGAGTGTATTTGGCTTGGTTGATGAAGGTTCCTTCTCTTCTTTGTTTGATGTCAAAACCAAGGAAGAAATTCAACTCTCCCATCAAAGACATCTTGAACTTGGAGGTCATGAGAGCGGCAAATTCCTCATTGAAAGCTTTGTTAGGAGACCCAAAAATAATGTCATCAACATATAGTTGGCATACAAACAACTCCCCTTTGACCTTCTTAGTAAAAAGAGTGGGATCGATTTGTCCTACTTCAAAGCCACGATCTTGTAGCAACTTGGTAAGGTGGTCATACCACACACATGGGCTTGTTTAAGGCCATAGAGTGCCTTATCGAGTTGATACACATGATCCGGGAAGTAGGGGTCCTCGAACCCGGGGGGTTTCTTGACATAGACCAACTCATTAATGGGACCATTAAGAAAAGCACTTTTCACATCCATTTGTTGCAACTTAAAGTTGTGATGGGAAGCATATGCAATCAACAAACGAATGGATTCAAGACGAGCAACGGGAGCAAAGGTTTCACCGTAGTCGATACCCTCGACTTGGGAGTAGCCTTGTGCTACCAATCTTGCCTTGTTGCGAATGATGTTCCCATGAGCATCTTGCTTGTTCTTGAAGATCCACTTTGTTCCAATGACGTTGTGGTTCCCCGATGGCCTTGGCACCAATCTCCAAACTTTGTTGTACTCGAAGTTGTTGAGTTCTTCATGCATGGCATTGAGCCAATCCGAGTCTTCGAGCGCCTCATAGACCTTTTGGGGTTCAACACAAGAGACAAACGCATGATGTTCACAATAGTTTGCTAATTGTCTACGAGTGCTTACCCCCTTTATTAGGCTTCCAAATACATTTTCCATGAGATGGCCTTGAGTGGTGAGCTTGGAAGCAATCTTCGCGGCACGACGCTCTAATTCCTCCTCGGATGTGGAGGGAGGGTTGACTTGATCATCTTGAGCGCCGTCTTGAGCTTGTTCTTGATCTTGAGCTTGTCCTTGAGCTTGAGTTTGCTCTTGATCTTGAACTTGCTCGAGGGGGAGAACTTGACCTTGGGCATCATTTAGAGGTTCACCACCATCTTGAGGTTGATCTTGCCCTTGGTCTTGTTCACAGGGTTGAGGGCCTTCACTTTGTTCTTCGGAAGCGTGTGGGTCTTGATGAGGTGATGGCTCTACTTGAGTAGAGCATTGTCCTTCTCATTCGGCCACAAGGGGTTCCTCAATGGGTAGGATTTGACCAATACCCATTCTTCTTATGGCTTGGGGAGGAATTTCATCACCTACATCACAAGTACCACTTTGCTCCACTTGGGAGCCGTTATTTTCGTCAAACTCCACGTTACACGTTTCCTCAATGAGTCCGTTGGACTTGTTGAGAACACGGTAAGCATGAGAGTTTGTAGCATAACCAACAAATATGCCCTCATGAGCTCTAGCTTCAAATTTAGACAAACGAACACCTTTCTTGAGAATGAAACACTTACACCCGAACACCCGGAAGTACTTGAGATTGGGCTTGTTCCCGGTGAGTATCTCATACGGAGTCTTGTTCAAGCCTTTGCGGAGATAGAGCCGATTGGATGCATGACAAGCTGTGTTGATGGCTTCGGCCCAGAAGTTGTATGGAGACTTGAACTCCGCCATCATGGTCCTTGCCGCATCCATCAACGTCCGGTTCTTCCTCTCCGCAACACCATTTTGTTGAGGGGTATATGGTGCGGAATATTGGTGCTTGATCCCTTCATCACTAAGAAACTCATCCAAGGTGTAGTTCTTGAACTCGGTGCCATTGTCACTTCTTATTGTCAAGATCTTTGCATTGTGTTGACGTTGAGCTTCAGTTGCAAAGTCGATGACGGTTTGTTGAGTCTCACTCTTCCTCTTGAAGAAGTATACCCAAGTGTATCTTGAATAATCATCCACAATCACCAAGCAATACTTTCTCCCTCCAAGACTATAAAAAGATGGAGGCCCGAAGAGATCCTTGTGAAGGAGCTCCAAGGGTCTCTTCGAGTAGATGATGGTTGAAGGAGGGTGAGCCTTTTCATGAAGCTTTCCTTCGATACAAGCACTGCAAGCACGATCTTTGGCAAAACTAACATTTGTTAGTCCACGAACATGGTCCCCCTTGAGAAGACTTTGAAAAGATCTCATATTGACGTGGGCTAAACGGCGATGCCAAAGCCATCCCACATCAACTTTAGCCATTAGGCATGTCGCGGTCTTAGTGGGTTGCTCCGAGAAGTTAACCACATAGAGACCGTTCTCGACATGCCCAACAAAGGCTACTTTAAGAGTCTTGCTCCACAAGAGGGCCACGGTATCAATATCAAAGAAGGTGGCAAAACCCATGAGTGCGAGTTGACGAACGGAAAGTAAATTGAACGCAAGGGACTCAACAAGCATGACTTTCTCGATCATTAGATCATGAGAAATGACAACCTTGCCAAGAACCAATACCTTAGAATGTGAGGCATCACCCCATTCGACATTGGTGGGCATAGATGGGATATTGTGCACGTCCACCACAAAGTCCTTGCTCCCGGTCATATGATTTGTTGCTCCACTGTCAAGCAACCATGATCCCCCACCGGAAGCAAACACCTACAAGAGATCAATGCTTGGTTTTAGGTACCCATTGAGTAATGGGTCCTTTGATGTTAGTAACAAGGGTCTTAGGAACCCAAATAGACCATTCAATGTACTCATAAGTAGAACCAACAAATTTAGCATAAACATGTCCATCACTAGCACGGCACAACACATAAGAGGGGTTAAAGTCGCCGGCTTTGTTGGGAGAGATGGCGTTGCGCTCTTTGGCTTCACCGCTCTTCCCATTGTTCTTCTTCTCCTTAGGAGCACCTTCTCCCTCCTTCACAAAGGTTTGCGTGAGCGGAGGAGGTCGTTTGGTCTTGCTCTTCTTCTCCTTGTTCTTCTTCTTGTTCTTGGACTTGGGTGTGAACCCCACTCCCACCTTTCCCACAACTTCCTTTTGATTGCTCAAAAGGTCATTTAGATTCTTCTCTCCTTGTATGCATGACACAAGACCTTTCTCGAGTTGTTCCTTCAACTTGGCATTTTCCTCCACAAGATGCACATGCTCACAACATGGGTTAGTAGCATTTGCATTATTAATTAAAACCATGTGAGGAAATGTGGCCTTTTCCTTAGTTAGCTTAACTTGGAGTTGAGCATGAGACTCCTTGAGGGTGGCATGAGCACTTTTCAAGACCTTGTGGGCCTTGTCAAGTACATCAAACTCCTCCGTGAGTCTAACATGATCAACCCCAAGTTTAGCCTTCTCGGAAGCTAGAACACGAGACACAACAAGAGCATGATCAAGATCTTTCTTTAGTTTAGCGTGACCATCGTTGTGTGACTCCTCAAGAGCCAAACGATGCTCACGCTCTTCCTCAAGAGCATTAGAGAGATCCGATATCTCATCGGCATAGTCACGACTATGACTTTCCATCTTAGTGATGGTTTCTTCATGAGCCTCGATCATGTCATTGGCTTCACCAAGTTGTTCCAAGAGAGCAACGAAATGCTTCTTGAATTTGCCCTTGAGCTTACTCATGAAGGAATCAAATTCATTGATATCCTCATTAGACCCCTTACCATTATCAAAGTCATCCGTTGAAGGAGGGTTAGGAATAATGGTGGTTTTGATGTTGGGGGTTACCTTGTTGGTGGCCTTAGCCATGAGGCACTTGGCAGTGATGTTCTAGTTAGGTGCATCGAGACACCCGAGGAGTTGAGACAATGGCAACGGATGCCATGGCCATTGTTTCACCATCTTCATCATCATCATCATCCTCACGGTATTCTTCTTGAACCACCAACCCGCGAGAAGGAGTCTTCTTGGTGAAGTTGTTCTTGTTGGGGAAGGACTTGGCTTTGTCTTTTCAAATGAACTTGCCACCATTGTCTTCCCGCTTCTCGTATGGACAATCCGCAACGAAATGACTGACATTGCCACAGTTTAAACAAGTTCTAACTCGTTGCTTACCTTTGAGGCCACTTGAGTTGTTCTTGTTGAAGTTGGGTCTTGTAGTCTTCTTACTCCAAAACTGTCTTGAGGCAAGAGCCATGTGCTCATGATAATCATACTTTGTGTCCTCGGGGTTGCTCTCCTCATCTTCCTCTTCTTATTCTTCTTCTTCCACACTAACCTTGTCCTTCAAGGCAAGATTGGGCTTCTTTGCCCTTTGGGAACGGAGCACCGCATTGTCGGCGGTCTTATCCAAATTGTTCATTGCAATGAACTCATCCAACACTTCACCAGAGGTCATGGAGTGGAAGTCCGGTCTTTGGTAGATGACGGAGGACATGGCCTTGTTGTAGGGCATCATGGCCTTGAGGAACTTGTGCTTGATCCAATTGTCATCCGTGTCTTTACTCCCATGATCCCGGAGTGCGACCGCAAGTTTGGTCACTCTTCGAAAGAGCTCACGAGGTTCTTCATCCTCTTTCATTGCAAACTCATCGGCTTCATCTTGCACCACTTCATAGTTGGAGCGTTCAATGCTAGCACTTCCTCTATACATACGCTCGACACACTTCCATGCTTCTTTAGCCATGACATGAGGTCGAAGATGAGGGAGATCTTCGGGAAGGATAACATCTTGGACGATGAAGAGAGCACTCTCATTGAATTGGTTGTCCACTTCTTCTCGAGGGGTGAAGTTGATTGGATCATGAGGATAGAAACCTTCTTCAATAATTCTCCAAAGGTTAGTATTCACATGTTTTAAATGACGCTTGAAGCGATAGACCCAAGAATCAAAATCTTCATTTTTCTCATATTTAGGAGGAGGACCGGCATGATTCAAATGCGTAGAGGGGATCGGTCCTTTATACACCGGGGGTTCCACATGGGCATAGATGCCGGAGCCATTTCTACCACTAGTAGACGGACTCTTTTCACTATTAGCTTCCCCCTTGTCGGGGTTAGCATCCGTCACCTTGTTAGTGGGATCACCCACTTTCATCGGCAAGGTAGATAGTTTGAGTCCCTCTAGGAATTCAGTAAACATGCTTTTAACCTCAGCCGTCATGGAGGTTTTCAATGTGTCTAAAGCCACATTGAATTCCTCACGAGAGACCGAGGTTCCCCCTTCGGCCGAAGACGAGATGGGATTCACACCGGAGTGTTCCTCCGCACTGTCGTTGACGTCAACCATACTCTTCGGACGGCAAAGTCCTTAATAAAGAGACGAGGCTCTGATACCAATTGAAAGGATCGATATGGTTGACAAGAGGGGGGGGGTGAATAGGCAACTAACAATTTTTAAGCTTTTCTTTACCAAATTAAACTTTACAACAAAATAGGTTGTCTAGATGTGCAACTAGGTGAGCAACCTATATGATGCAATAACAACTAGCACACAAGCAAGCAAGGATGTAACAACAAGTAGGCTTGCAAAAGTAAAGGCACGAAATAACCAAGAGTGGAGCCGGTGGAGACGAGGATGTGTTACCGGAGTTCCTTCCTTTTAAAGGGAAGTACGTCTCCGTTAGAGTGGTGTGGAGGCACAATGCTCCCCAAGAAGCCACTAGGGCCACCGTATTCTCCTCACGCCCTCACACAATGCGAGATGCCGTGATTCCACTATTGGTGCCCTTGAAGGCAGCGACCGAACCTTTACACGCAAGGTTGGGGCAATCTCCACAACAATCGGAGGCTCCCAACAACAACAACAACACCACGAAGCTTCACCACAATGGAGTATGGCTTCAAGGTGACCTCAACCGTCTAGGGTGCTCAACACCCAAGAGTAACAAGATCTGCAAGGGATAAGTGGGGGGAATCAAATTTCTCTTGGTGGAAGTGTAGATCTAGGCCCTCTCAACCAATCCCGAGCAAATCAACAAGTTTGATTGGCTAGGGAGAGAGATCGGGCGAAAATGGAGCTTTGAGCAACAATGGAGCTTTGGGGGAAAGAGAGGTAGGTCAACTAGGAGGAAGAAGACCCCTTTATATAGTGGGGGAACACATCCAACCGTTACCCCACTGAGCAGCCCCACACAGGGCGGTACTACCGCTAGGGAAGGGAGGTACTACCGCTGAGAGCGGTACTACCGCTCCCTACCTAGCGGTACTACCGCGCTGAAGAGGAAGTCAGGCCACTGGCCCCAGAGCGGTACTACCGCGGGAGTAGAGCGGTACTACCGCTCAGAGCGGTACTACCACTTCTACTGCCGCTACTAGTGCCGCAAAACCCAACACGAGAAAACACCGTCTCAAATCGAGGCGGCAGTAGGCGCGGTACTACACGGTACTACGGCCGAAGCCCACGAGCGGTACTACCGCTCTGCGGAGCGGTACTACCGCTTATAGTGGTACTACCGCTTCGTGGAGCGGTACTACCGCTGGGGGGGCTTCAGCGGTACTACCGCTGTAGACCGCGGTACTACCGCTGGCACAGGGCGAAGCAGGTACGGAAGAGAAGTGCAGCTCCAAAGATGCGAAGGGAAGACGACGGGTGTGATGAGGATGTGTACATGTTGATTCCACCCTAGTCTTACCAAAGCTGATCCCCTCTTAATAGTACGATGACTCCTACGAAACTAGTCCACCAACAACGAAACGCAGGAGCTACACCGTCTTGAATAAAAACACCGAGGGGAGGAAATCGTCTCGTGCCAATGGATGATTCTCTGAAAGAACTTAACGCACACGATTAGTCCGCAAAGGCATTGTCATCAATCACCAAAACCACTATGGGATAAATATGCCCTTACAGAGAGGAAATGGCAGAGGAAGAAAGAAAGAGGGTGCGAGGAGGAGGCGACGACCTGGGTCCGGCGAGACGTTCGCCGGCGGGTGGCGGCGCTCCGCGAGGCCGGCGGAAGGCGGCGACGAGGAGAAGGCGTGGACGGGAGTTCGGGCGCAGGATCGAGCTAGCGGCTCGGGACGAAGGGAAGCGGCGGCGGGCGCGGTCGGGCCTGGCGCGGGCCCGTGATGGGCTCGGCGGGCCGCGGCCGTTGGGGAGGCTGGGGAGACGTGGCGAGGCCACATGGCACCGGGGCATTGGCTGCAGGGGGCGTTGGGGGCTGATGTGGCAGTGCCCGGTTGGCCCGGGGCACGGTGGCGGCGGCGCCAAGTGGCAGAGGTGGGATAGGCCGGCACGAAAAGCAAGGAGAAGGTGGGAGGAGGCTGGCGGCGTGCGGATTTCGAGGAGGGAGTTGTCTACCGCCAAAAATGGAAGGGGAGGCTTCCTTTTATAGCTAGAGGCTAGGGTTTGAGGGGTTTTGGGGGCTTTTTGGAGCGTACGATCGCCATCGAACGGCTCCGGAGCGGAGAGGGACTATGAGAGGGGTTGGTGGGCTGTGTAGAAGAGTTGGGCTGAGAGGAGAGAAGAGAAGGAAGCCCGGCAACGGTTTTCGGAGACCGAAAACGTCCGACGAAGGTACCAGCAACGGTACCGCTATGTTTAACGGTTGGGCAGTCAAACTGACTATGAATGCGACGAAACTTGACAGGCGGTCTGTCTACACTATAATAAGACCGCACGACAAGTTGCAACCCATTCCGAGAACATTTTTATGCCACTAATAAAATATATTTCGGAGGTGCCACGGGCGCGTGCGAGTGTGTCTGGACTCCGAACGGACAACGGAGAGAACCGGCGGAACCCGAACGGATGCAAGTTTTATGAAAATGGTGCCGATGCAATGCGAATGATGACATGAGACGAGATGCATAACAAGAACAAAGTGCAAAACAACAGACAAAAACCCAAACATGGAGGAAATAACATATCGCATCTCCGGAAAAGGCAAGAGTTGGAGTTATGAATATGGAAACTTGCATCCGGGCGTTACAACACTCCACCACTACGAGAGGATCTCGTCCCGAGATCTAGGATGGCACCGGAGGGAAACGGAAGAGGAAGATAAGAGGAGGTAGAACTAAGTTGCTTCTTCGACAAAAGAGTGAAACCAAAGAACCTTGAGAGGTTGAAAAGTTCAAAGAAAGAACACAACGGAATTGAATACAATTGAGAGCACTGCGGTAGAGAATAGAAACAAGGGGCACCATGTGAACCTTGGAGGTTGCAAAGACACAAATCAGGAGTTTAATGGACAAGAAGGAATTGAAACCACTCTGGTTGAAACGAGATAAGAATGAATAATAATGATATAATTTGGACAGCACTCCGACTGTAAATGGAAGGAATTGAACATGAACTTACAAGAAGAGAGGATACTTGATGAGATCAACAACACACTACCTCCGGAACTATTGAAAGAATGGCACAAGGGGTAAGAAAGATTTCAGATAGCTCTCCGGTTGAGGAAGGAGGCAAAACTTGACAAGATGAAAGAACTTGAATGAGAACACAACACTCCGGTTAAATGGATAAGCACGACAATGACATGATCTTGACAAAATGAGATGATGGGTGAAGAGAGCAACATCACAATGCCTCCGGAAGAACGAATAGAAGATATATCATTGGAATCACAGAATGGAGAAGAAAATGCCAACTTCTGCCATAGATGAGCTTGAAAAGCATCCTTGCAAAGAAGAATTGAACGGAGTTGTTGGAAAACCAACAACGAAAAGCACAAGCTTATTATGGGCTTATGGCAAACATCTCAAAATGATGAGGTGACAACCGGCCACTAACTAAAACAATTGCTTGCTTGAGATCAAAGAAGAGATGAAAAACTTCTTTCGCCAAGAAGAGAAGGAGAAACTTGGATCATTGATAAGCACCACAATTAGCAACATTCCTTCTGGAAGGCTTTTAGGTGAAATTTTAACCAAGATAACTCCAAGGAAGAAAATGATGGGTTTAAAATACCTCATTCTTGACAACATGTGAATCATGAAACATGAAGAAAATTGTCAAGAGTGACATAACACCATATCAAAAGATAAGGTAGAAATGATTGCACTTCAGAATGCAAGATGAAGAATGGTTGAGCTCCTCCAACAAGAATCTTGAAGAACACTTCCAGAACGAATTAAATCATTGATGAACCACCTTGAAGAAACTCCGGTATTAAGAGGATGGTGGAAAGAAGGAGAAGTTGAAAACACAAGGTGAAGCCTTGCAATGATTTAGATGGAGCTTCGCGATGATATAACCCAGAGAACTTGGAACTCCGGAAAGTAAGATGAACAAATGAGATCAACATTTTGATGAACCTCCAGAATAAGGAATTAATCACTTGGATGAATCAAGAATAAGAATTACATTATGCGTATCCTTCACCAATTTAGATTGATGACAAGCAACGGATTTGGCATACTACTTATTCCTCTTAGAAAGAATTAAGAGAGATATAGCGCAAGCTTGAGAAGGTATTGATGGAACCACCGGTGGGATTTGGAAACAACGAATGAATTGATATGATAACGAAGGAAGAGAAATCTTGAACAAACCACCGTAAGGATTGAAAACGAACGAAGTAAAGGGGTGAATCACCGGTAAGAATTAGAGAACGAATGAAGATACTTGGGGGAATTTAGATACAAGTGAACGCAGAGGTCCCGAGCTGATTAGAGGGTATATGAACGAATCACCGGTAAGATTTGGAGAACAAGAGTTGAAGGTTGAGAATGAGTAATATTCAGAAATGATGGCATTCGGATTATCAAGAAAGGAAGCAACTCCTGAAATGCATCATATGGTTGAAAAGAATTCTCACAACCGAAAACAATTATGAGAGGATGACATAAGCTAGAACTATGAATCTTCAAGAGAACGGACCAAGATTTAGGAGAAATCCTTCTTCAATCTTCAACTGATGACGAGAAACACCACCAAAATTACTGAGATACTCCGGGAGAATGAAAAGCGAAGGGGGTTGAGCCAACGACGAAAAGAATTTGAAAGATCTTGAGAAGGCATGTGACTGATGGAATCCATTTCTTACGTCACACTTGAAAATGAATTTGAGAATCGCTCCTGATAATTCGAAGAGTCGGGTAAGATCCTGGGAAAAGACCTGTGGGTTAGGGCCCACTCAAAAGAACCATCGTTGGAAATGATTTAAAGAGATATTGCACCGGTTGAATTAAATGACTTGAATGAGATAATAATCTCGAAATATCTTGAACGGATTGAGAATGGAAACACAAGTCTTGTGAAATATCTTCAGCACTCCAGGACAAATGAATAGGAAGAAGTGAATGATTAAGAGGTGCACCGACGTGGAAAAACATTTGAAACAAGGAAAGGGATATGATCAACACCGAAAGCTTGAATTGGATTCACCGGAGAGGAATACGAGAATGAAGATTGATGAACTTGAAGCTCGTGAGCATCTTCACGAGGGATCACCGGATCAGAACATTGATTGAAAAGAGTGAAGAGACTTCACATGCATAAATGGATACTTGATTATAATATATGAGTCCTTG
>NC_041383.1:195282391-195295986 GCF_002162155.2 Triticum dicoccoides
CATTTGAAATGAGGAAAGGGATATGATCAACACCGAAAGCTTGAATTGGATTCACCGGAGAGGAATACGAGAATGAAGATTGATGAACTTGAAGCTCGTGAGCATCTTCACGAGGGATCACCGGATCAGAACATTGATTGAAAAGAGTGAAGAGACTTCACATGCATAAATGGATACTTGATTATAATATATGAGTCCTTGAAGAAAAGGGTGGGAGGGTGGGGAAAAACAAAGGCAACTTGGGATGAACGAAACAAACACCGTTGAGAAAACTTAGAATTGATCTTGCGGATGGGGAGAATGATGGGATCATCTCGAAGAGAAGCGCACCAGTTGGAAAAGAATTAACATGACAACCTCAATGATCAAAAGGATTAGTACTCCCATAGAAATATGAGAACACCACTTGAAAGGTATGGAATCAACATTTGACTTGAAGCAACTCAAATACCACAACTCCAAACAAAACAAAGGATTGGCTTACAGAATAAGCCGGAACAAATACATATGATAGAGATTTACCCAATCCCATATCATGCATCTGTCGGAAAGATATTCTAGGAGCTACTTGAATTCCCACCTATAAAACTCCCGAAACTTTCTGGTTATGCAATCTGGTGTTGGGGATACAGGGGAAGCAATATATCTCACCCAAACTAACAATACCTACATCCAAGCTGTATCCATCCGTCAACACATAACCAAGAAACCTTCGGAAATCGTGTACCTCAACCTTCGAAAAGCATCCGTTATACGAGTTATGGCAATACTCCCGAGCTCGCCCCAGTACTGGGTTATCGGGGTTATCTCACCAACAACTGCATAAAAGAGATTTTCGATGTCGGCAAATCTCAGGTATTCCAGAACTGCAACGATAAAATTGTGACGACAACACCTCAGAGCTCGACTCCCCGGGTCAAAGCCACATAAATAGACAGGAGGCACCAAGAACAATGTTCTCGTCACAAAACCATCGGAACGATTCCAAGATACCCGCGTGATCCTAAAAAAAATTAGTGAAATTTGAGGAGAGGAGAGTCAAAACATCTACGTCAGGAGACCTCACCAGAGCGACGAAGGGACTGAGGAGTAAAAAGAATTCCTACTCTCCGATATATATTATCCTAAGACTCAAAAATAGTTTTCTTCTAGACTCAACAATGGCCAACAATCAAGGGGGCTCCTATGGTCGGTCGAGGCTCTGATTACCAACTTGTCACGCCCAATATGCGATACTATCCTAAAGAGACTCGAAGGTCCCACCAAGGATAGAACCGCGTATTGAAACGCTTTTGCAAGGTGGATATCATTACATCAACATTACATAATAGATGGGGATACATACATAAGGCATACAATGCCACACGAATACAACATTACAATACATGAGAGCATCATCCGTCCACGGATGAATCACAAATAGAAACTCAAACGACATCCACCCTGCTAGCCCAGGCTGCCGACCTGGAACCTATCCCCGTGATCGAAGAAGCAGAAGAAGAACTCAACGCAAGCAAGCATCGCTCTCGCGTCATGATCATCGCATAACCTGGACCAGCAACTGTTGTTGTAGTAATTTGTGAGCCATGAGGACTCAACAATCCCATTACCATGGGTATCAAGACTAGCAAAGCTTAAAGGGAAAGGAAGGGGTAAAGTGGTGAGGTTGCAGCAGCGACTAAGCATATATGGTGGCTACCATATGCAAATAAGAGCGAGAAGAGAAGCAAAGGAACGGTCGTCAACTAGTAATGATCAAGAAGTGATCCTGAACTCCTACTTACGTCAAACATAACCCAGAAACCGTGTTCACTTCCCGGACTCCGCCGAAAAGAGACCATCACGGCTACACACGCGGTTGATGCGTTTTAATTCGGATCTGTTGTCAAGTTGTCTACAACCGGACATTAACAAATTCCCATCTGCCTATAACCGCAGGCACGGCTTTCGAAAGATTATACCCTGCAGGGGTGTCCCAACTTAGCCCATGACAAGCTCTCGCGATCAACGAAGGAATAGACCTTCTCCCAGGAAGACCCGATCAGACTCGGAATCCCGGTTTACAAGACATTTCGACAATGGTAAAACAAGACCAGCAAAGCCGCCCGATGTGCCGACAAATCCCGATAGGAGCTGCACATATCTCGTTCTCAGGGCACACCGGATGAGCAAGACGACGGGTTGGCATAGACCCTGGTTGCCCAGGGGGCGCCGGACATCGCTCGGTTTGGACCAACACTTAGACAAGCACTGGCCCGGGGGGGCTAAAATAAAGATGACCCTCGGGCTCCGGAAACCCAGGGGAAAAAGGGCTAGGTGAGGCAAATGGTAAAACCAATGTTGGGCCTTGCTGGAGGAGTTTTATTCAAAGCGAACTATCAAGGGGGTCCCATAAATCACCCGACCACGTAAGGAACGCAAAATCCGGGAACATAACACCGGTATGACGGAAACTAGGGCGGAAAGAGTGGAACAAAACACCAGGCATAAGGCCGAGTCTTCCACTCTTTACCAAGTATATAGATGCATTAATAATATAAGAGATATTGTGATATCCCAACAAAATCCTGTCCACCATGGAGAAATCTTCAACTTCACCTACAACTAGAAACGCTATAAGAGGGGCTGAGCAAAAGCGATAACATAGCCAAACAGCGGTTTGCATAGGAAAGGTGTCAAAGGTTAGAGGTTTATGGCAACATGGGATGGCTCGACAAACAGATGAGAGGTAGCGCAGCAAAGCGATAGAACGAAGCAACTAGCATAGCAATGATAGTAGTGAGATCCAGGGTAGCGGTCATCTTGCCTGAAATCCCGCTAGGAAGAAGAACGAGTCCATGAAGAAGACGAACGGGAGCAGTCGAACGAATCCTCACAATCGCAACATTACCGGAACTAAGAAGCAACACCGAAAAGAAACAAACAACATGGTAAATGCACAAGCATAAACATGGCATGATGCACAAACAAGTATGATGCATGTCCGGTTTAATGAGGCATGGCATGGCAAAGTGCAAAAACAATACTACAAATTAAGTGGAGCTCAATATGCAACGAGTTGCATATTGAAGAAACACCACATGCAAGTATTTAGTTCTCTCTTGTTTTGTACCCAGCAATATTAAATGTTATTAAACATGGCAAGGGGTGAAGCACATGAAAAACTACCTATCTAGACAAGTTTAAATGAGGCCGGAATAATAAACAACAAGTCCGGAAAATCCCCATATGCAAATTATCGATTTGGTACTGTTCTGCCCTAAACACAATTTTAATGTTGTTAAATAGCAACATAAAGTGGACCATGTTAAACTAGGCATTTTCCCACCCCATTTACATATAAAGTTTATTTAAACCGAGCTACGGTTATTTAGTTATGAATTAAAGCATTTTAACATGGCATTATGCAAAATAAACACAAACAACATGTTAAACATTTTAAACATGGATAAAAATGGCATATTATTAATCTACACAATTTTCTGAGCATTTTACATATATAAATTATTTTAATCCGATGCACAGTTAATTAATTATTACATGCATGAAATCTAGGGACTATTCTGCAAAACAGGTAAATCCTGGAAAATGACAAAATTCGCAAGCAGGAAAAAAAATACATGCGGGCCAAATCTGGAGCAGGGGCTGAACAGGGCAGGCGCGGGGCAGCTCACATCGGGCCTCATGGGTCGGTTGGATCTCGAGGAGGCCGGCAGGCCGCAAAGGAGCGCGCTGGGCCTGGAGGCGCGGTCAACGCGAGCGCTCCCCTCGCTCGCTCGATGCAGACGAGGCGGAGGCCGCGGCAGGGGACGACCGGAGTTGCGGGGACGGGGATCTCCGGCGCGGAGGTGAAGGACGGAGGGCGGAGATGGCGAGATTCGGCGACCCCCGGCCGGATCTGGCGCAAAACGACGACGAGGGTTGACTCAGGGCAGAGCATGGGCATCCATGGCGTCTGCCTCCTGCAGAGAGAGATGTGAGAGAGAGAGAGGAAACGGCAGAGGAAGAAAGAAAGAGGGTGCGAGGAGGAGGCGACGACCTAGGTCCGGCGAGACGTTCGCCGGCGGCGGCGGCGCTCCGCGAGGCCAGCGGAAGGCGGCGACGAGGAGAAGCTGTGGACGGGAGTTCGGGCGCGGGATCGAGCTAGCGGCTCAGGACGAAGGGCAGCGGCGGCGGGCGCGGTCGGGCCTGGCACGGGCCCACGATGGGCTCGGCGGGCCGCGGCCGCTGGGGAGGCTGGGGAGACGTGGCGAGGCCACATGGCACCGGGGCATTGGCTGCACAGGGCGCTGGGGAGGCTGGGGAGACGTGGCGAGGCCACATGGCACCGGGGCATTGGCTGCACGGGGCGCTGGGGGCTGATGTGGCAGTGCCCGGTTGGCCCGGGGCACGGTGGTGGCGGCGCCAAGTGGCGGAGGTGGGATAGGCCGGCGCGGAAAGCAAGGAGAAGGTGGGAGGAGGCTGGCGGCGCGCGGATTTCAAGGAGGGAGTTGTCTGCCGCCAAAAATGGAAGGGGAGGCTTCCTTTTATAGCTAGAGGCTAGGGTTTGAGGGGTTTTGGGGGCTTTTCGGAGCGTACGATCGCCATCGAACGGCTCCGGAGCGGAGAGGGACTATGAGAGGGGTTGGTGGGCTGTGTAGAAGAGTTGGGCTGAGAGGAGAGAAGAGAAGGCAGCCCGGCAACGGTTTCCGGAGACCGAAAACGTCCGACGAAGGTACCGGCAACGGTACGGCTATGTTTAACGGTTGGGAAGTCAAACGGACTCCGAATGCAACAAAACTTGACAGGCGGTCTGTCTACACTATAATAAGACTGCACGACAAGTTGCAACCCATTCCGAGAACATTTTTATGCCACTAATAAAATATATTTCGGAGGTGCCGCGGGCGCGTGCGAGTGTGTCTGGACTCCGAACGGACAACGGAGAGAACCGGCGGAACCCGAACGGATGCAAGTTTTATGAAAATGATGTCGATGCAATGCAAATGATGACATGAGATGAGATGCATAACAAGAACAAAATGCAAAACAACAGACAAAAACCCAAACATGGAGGAAATAACATATCGCATCTCCGGAAAAGGCAAGAGTTGGATTTACGAATATGGAAAGTTGCATCCGGGGCGTTACAGTGGTCCATAGTGAAATCTCTCCAGAGACTTATATTTAGGAATGAAGGGAGTAGTATAGTACTAGTATATACCGCATCATTCTTTGCTCCTTCTTACCACTTCGACATGTGGGAGAGCCAGCATCCGGGTCGACATGTCATGCACCAGATTAGAGCGCGGAACGGAAGGGGGGCACCACCTTGGTCGGAGCGCCAGTAATTCATGACTATAGTGAGTGGTCATATCACAAGTCTTTCCAGCAGTAACGCGCCGTCAAATCGCACATCCCCACTCGCTCACCCTCCTCGCCTCTCTGTCAAACCGCCTACCCGAAAACTGCCGCACGTACTGCCCGGGAAAAGCCCCGCCCTCAACTTTTAACTACGCGAAAATAGTTCGAGCTTGTTCGTTCTATATAAATACAATACTTACCGTATGTTTATTGACCAGTAGTAAGTAGGAGTCATAGAGTAGTCACCTTAAATAGAGAGTTTCTTTTCTTTAATGCCACGTATACAAATTGAAACACTTGTTGTGGAGAGAAAAAAGATAATCACTCCACTATATATGGATGCAGGGGCCTGAGCGCTTGCTTTACTAGGGTTGCTCTCTTCATTCTCTCATCCTCTCCAGATATAAACAAGACAATGGTAGCAACATTTTCTCTCTGCTCACCGCTGGTCACAGATCTGGCCGGATCCCTTCGGCCGGTGTGTGTAGAGGACTAAAAGGTGCATCGTTCACGCGGTCATCGCCGCCGAGGGAGGAAACCCATAGCTACTGGAGGGGCCCGATCCTCTGCCCATGCCGTTCTCTCCGACACAGCACCGGCTCGGGAGGTCCTCCGACCCTTCTTCCTCCCTGCCGTATTGTCCGCAGATCCGACCTGCCGCCGCCGACATCCCGGTGACCCTCAGGTATAAGTTCTTCGAAAGCGGCCTTGCTCTACTGCCCCAGCTCCCCATGTGTCTGCATGTGCATCTTTTTCTACTCCCATCATCTCTTCCAAAGCCACCTAAATTTTTTAGTATTATTAGAGGTAAAGCTACTTCATACGTTTGAATCTAGGGCTTTGTTCAAACAACGAAGAAAGGGGGGAAAGTTGTAGCATGAATCTAGGACTTGATTCAAAGAGGAAATAATATGGTGATATTAGTAGAGACCGGATACCCAACCGGTCTCTTGGTTGAAAAGGGAAATAATGGGAAAACGCAGTACAAACTGGATAAGGAACATATCTATTATTGGTTGAAAAAAGGATAGAAAGTGGCGGCTGGTGGACAAGTCAATAGAGTATGTACATGATTAGATTTGCTGCCATCACATAGTAAAAGGTCTCCAGGATTAGATTTGCTGCCCTCACATAGTAAAAGGTCCCAGGATTAGATTTGCTGCCCTCACATAGTAAAAGGTCTTAGGATTAGATTTGCTGCCCTCACATAGTAAAAGGTCTCCAGGATTAGATTTGCTGCCCTCACATAGTAAAAGGTCTCCAGGATTAGATTTGCTGCCCTCACATAGTAAAAGGTCTCCAGGATTAGATTTGCTGCCCTCACATAGTACAAGGTCTCCAGGATTAGGTTTGCTGCCCTCACATAGCGTGAACAAGCTCGACATCACCACTTTATGCCTCCTTGTGGGTACATTGTATTGATGCGTCCACTGTCGCATGTCCTTTTACCAACCTTTTGCTGTTATTAATGTAAGGGCACATGTAAAATGAAGCGATCACACTATTACCTTAGGGACATGTCTAACAAGTGTTATTGTTAATCTAATGCCTCCAGTGATAAGATGCAATTAAACTGTGTTACAAATGGCACTCCTGCTGTTTTCCCCAGTATGATAAGTAAGTTGCTCCTTTACACTGCTGAGTGTCCTGGTGTCCCCACGGTCCCATGCCCTTAAACCAACTCTTTAGCTGCTGTTGATTTACTGTGTCTGGTAAACAAGCAATGCCACCATTAAAGTAATCCCATATTTGAGGAATCTCATTGTTGATCGTAATGCTTCTGGTAACATGAAGCATTGCTCACGTTTTAAAATTGCTACTGTCCTTGCGTGATTGCCATGAACATAATTAAGATGCTTCTTTTCATTTTGTATATGTTTTGTATATTCTTATTGACCAGCAACTGTTTACTTTCTATCATTTTGTGCAGATAGGGATATCCATTTCGCCTTGTTGCTATTGTGACCTTTTGGTGAACTGCACAAAACAATTTTTTTTGGAATGAGTGTCTTGTGTAGTTCAAATAAAATTTCACGTGGGCAACATCTCTCAATTTTGGTGGAACTGCACAAAATGGTGATTGGAGTTTCCAAAATCTCCGTGAAGTTCTGCTAGTAATCTCGTGCAACATTTTATTAGCCTTTGCAAGATGGAGCCGTCACTATCACCACAATGGCACTTTATTTTAGTGGAACTGCACAAAAGGATAAGAAAATTATAGTTGCACCTTACATGAGCCGGACATCCAACCTTAATGTTCCTCAATTTTAGTGCAACTACTAAAGAAGAACCTGCCAGCTCACAAGAGCAAGTACTTCTTGCTAGCTGAATGATGCAATCTTTGCTTCATTTCAGGTGAACTGCAGAAAAAGGCGCATGAATTGAATCATGGAACTCCAGGCAGACCTCATCCTAGTGGAGCTGGAGGTTGAGTTCAAGGAGGCCGCTATTAAAGTTAAAGCATGCTCTCCTGTCTCCTTGTTTGTGCTGTGCAAACATGCTATGCAAACAGGAATACTCAACTACAGATGTTGTGACGGTCAACAGCATTCGCCAAGTTCTTCGATTGTATGACATGGCTACCAAGATGGATTTAATCCCGATATTCACTTTATCAAAAGGCTCTAATGGGTTGGTTCTGAATCTTGCAAGCTGGGAATCAATGAGATGTGTAGGCATCTTTGTTGTACTTATTATTTGAATCTTATTTGTTGGTTCTGAATCTTGCAAGCTGGGAATCAATGAGATGTGTAGGCATCTTTGTTGTACTTATTATTTGGATCTTATTTGTTGGTTCTGAATCTTGCAAGCTGGGAATCAATGAGATGTGTAGGCATCTTTGTTGTACTTATTATTTGGATCTTATTTGTTGGTTCTGAATCTTGTAAGCTCGAAAACATGACATGATGATGCAGAGGACAACAACCATAACAAACAGTTAAAACTTGGTAGTATTATCTTTGTGAAAGTGCGACAAATGTGCTGATCGTGTGCGTCCTGAGAATAATAATTCTAATTGTTGTGCATGTTGATCCCGTGGCACTGATAGAACGAGCCAATGCATTGCTTGTTCTAAGTATAAATTTCTATTAAAGCTAATTAAATTTAAGTAAAGTGACCACTAACTCCTGTTATTACAGTACTAATACAGACCCGCTCGTGAATCGACGTGTGGCCGGAGTAGGTTTCTTAATGGAGGCGTTTGAATGCGCCGAGGGTGCATCTTCTGCCGGGCGTGCAGCGGACGAGGGAGGGGTAGTAACTGTTGTCACCTGTACACACTCAGCTTACTGTTGAATCCAGTTCCCCAAGAGCTGGAAAACGAACTGCTGCCGCCGCCTACACACTCGTTCACTCGAAGAGACTCCAATGGCGATCCGAGGGGTGAGCTTGCTGGATATGGACTTCAGCAAGGAGTTAGTTCGCCGTTCAGTCCTATGGCTACACCAAGTTGAATGTGATGTACAGCAACGATACAGACTCGGTGAAGCTCTGCCTCGCCTCAGTCCTATGGCCGCACCAGGTTCTGGAGCATTCGCCCGTTTCATCGGCAGTGCTGACTGCACCTTCGCTATGGTGGAGAGAAGGAAGAACGTGACAATTTGGCCATCTGGTGCAACAAGCTTGTCGACATCCAGAAGCAATACAAGATCATCAGCAATGGGCAGGAGAAGGACTCCATGGTTGACCTCGCTGAGACCATCATCGACCCCTGATATGCCAACATGAAAGAAGATGACCTGAACACGTGGGAGGTACCTCTGAATCTAGCCTACATAACCTACGCGGCCAAGGACGCATAAGCATGCTACGACATGTACAGGCAGATCTTGGACATGAGGGCGTGTCTGCTTCCCGTAACCGACGAGTACACGGAGAGCCGCAGCGTCATGATCAAGCGTGCCAGGAAGGTCTAGATGTTGTACTTTATCTGTTTATAAGCACCTTTATCATCTGAGGGTTTCATGCATTAGCCTATGTGTTGTAATTATCCATTTTGTCCGAAATATTTATTTTAAGAACCCATTAACCTGATTGCTTTTTTAGTGGCTATTTGATTATGTATGTAAACTAGTTCACTTATCCGTAAAAAAACTAGTTCACTTGGCTGCCATGCTTTGAATCTCCTTCCTCCCAACATATTCCTCTCCTCAGGTGGACCCAACAGGTCTTTGAATTTTCTCCCACTTTCTTTTTCGATGTAAACAGAGTTTTCTCCCAGTACTTTCCCCTAGAACCAACTCAACTATCCCACGTCTAGCCTAAAAAAAATAATACCCCACGTACTATTAACTCATCAAATTAAAATGATATTTTATTTTGTAAGTTGAAAGTTCTTACAAAATAATAATAATAATTGTTTATATATAACTTGCCAAGTTAACTCCTAGTGATTGCATACATAAGCTTGCAAAGATTTTACTGACGTGCAATCATGTGTTTATGTTTTTATAACATTTCTCCGTCTAGCCCAACATGATATTTTCACCCAGCCCAGCAAGTCCATGGATTTCGAGAAATGAAAATGGGATTTGAACGGGTTGCATAGATGCTACATCATTATTTCACCCAGCCCACCAAATGAACTAAAAAAACAAATGGACTGGCTGACATGTGGGCCAGTAGGTCGAAGCCTAAGAAGGCGTTGGATTTACATCCAACGGCCGGCATTCTTCTTCAATTTCTTGTCTTCTTCCTCCAGCACTGCCGGAACCGCCTACTCCAGCCTTCGGCGTCTAGCGGCTTTGTTTTGCGCTCCTCAGCGAAACGCTACCCCGCCGACGGCCAGGCCATCCCTCCACTCCGCACCTCCTGTTATTCTCTGCCGAGTGTAAGCCCACCCCGCACCCGGACCAGTCAAGTTTCCCTCTCCTCTCCATCTACGACTCCACTGCCGCGTCTTCCCCATCTCCGGGTCATTCCAGTCTGGGCCTCATCGTCGCCCACCGCCTCGGTGCGCTCGGTGTGGCGTGGACAACATACGAGAGTCATCGGAAGAGGATTGTACGTGGAGAGCCTGACGGCTGGGACCCACGAGGTCCATGATCGCACGCAAGGAAAATTCCTCCTTATTACGCACTGTACGTGCACTGTACATGGGAAGGGCTTCTATATTTCGCGAAAAAAACATTCCCCCCGCTGACAGGTCGGACCCACCAGCTTTATCTTCGCACGCAAGGAAGTGCCTCCTTATTACGCACCAAATACCCCCTGCTAGCTGGGGCCCACCATAGTGGGTGGCTGACTTTTGGGCCTACTAAGTTGACGAGGACGGAGGGCTTTGTCAACTTAGTCAATATGAACGATTCTAGCTCCAGTGACCGTACGATGTCCATCCAACGGCCATAGTGCTTCTTCAACCTCTGGTCTTCTTGCTCCAGCCGCCCAAAGCAGCACAGGTCGTAACGCGTGCTCCTGCCTCTCGTGGCCGGCTGTGATGCTGCGGAGGCCTCACCGCCCCCTACTACTCCCACCGCTGGCCCAGGGTATCCCTCTACTCACCCACACCCCCTGTTATTCTGCGGCGACGGCAGCCTCACGCCGTAGCCGAACCAGTGAACCCTCGTACTCCTCTTCGCGTGGGCATCCACTGCCCGTCTTCCCCGGCTCCACGTTGTCCCCTTCCTAGGCCTTGTCGTCGTCCACTGCCTTGGTGCTCTCGGCGCGGCGTGGTCAATGTGGTCAACGACCGACTTCCATCGGATGAGTACTGTATGTGGAGAGACTGACAGCTGGGTCCACAGCCACAACCCAGTTTTTTTGTGATTTGCCAAGTAAGTCGCTTTGTCAGGCCTGTTGGGCTGCAAATCTTTCAAGACGAGGAGAGCTTCATTCGGCTGGCCGAGAAAATGGCCTATCAGTAATGAGAAATGGGCTGTACATTTTTAAAACATATCAAACCGGCAATTAGTTTCAAATATCTTTTTTTCATTTCGAGATTTTAAACTACATTAATTTTTATGCGTGGAGAATTTGTTGGATTTTATATTGATATACATTTATTTTTAAAATCAGTTTGAATGTGAGTCGAAATTTCGGGATTAAAAACAGTTTGGACCGCACCGAAATATGCAAAATTTCGTATAATTTTTTAACCGTGGCCACAATATGGGCTGTAATGCTAACAAAAAGAATATGGGCTCCAAAAAAAACCTTAAGAATTAGCAAATGGGCTGTAAATTATTAGAAATTATGGCAGATGGGCTGTATGCTGTTTTCCATGGATTTGAGGCTTTCCTAAAAAAAGGTTGACGCACAAGCAGTGACTGTTGGATGTCCATCCAACGACCGTCGTGCTTCTTCAATCTCTGCTCTTCCTGTTCTAGCCGCTCAAACAAGCGCCGGCGGGACTGCCTGCTCCCTCCTCCCCGCGGCCGGCTGTGCTACCGTGCAGGCCTCACCGCCCCACCGTACTCCCATCGCTGGCCTAGCCATCCCTCTACTCACCCACACCTGTTGTTATTCTTCAGCGACGGCAGACGAACCAGTAAACCCTCGTACAGTCATACTCCCCTCCGTGTGGGAAACAACTGCCGAGTCTTCCCTGCCTCCGTGTCGTTCCCTTCCTAGGCCTCGCCGTTGTCCACCACCCTGGTGCTCTCGGCGCGGCCTGGTCAACGTGGTCAACGACCGACATGCATCTGAAGTGGACTGTACGTGGAGAGGCCGACAGCTGGGTCCATGGCTGCACGCAAGGAAATGCCTCCTTATTACGCGCAAAATAATGACTCCTTCACTTGACATCAGGGACCCACCGAAAGGGCCTCTAGATTTCATGAAAAAAACGTTACCGCCGCTGACAGCTCGGACCCACCAGCTATATCTTCGCACGCAAGGAAGTGCCTCCTTATTACGCACAAAAAAATGAATACTCCCCCTGTTAGCTGGGACCCAGTATAGTGGCAGGCTGACTTGTGGGCCTACTAAGTTGACGGGGACGGAGGGCTTTGTCAACTTAGTCAATATGCACGATTCTAGCTCCCGTGACCGTACGATGTCCATCCAACGGACGTAGTGCTTTTTCAACCTCTGGTCTTCTTGCTCCAGCCGCCCAAACCAGCGCTGGTCGTGCCTCGTGCTCCTGCCTCCCATGGCCGGCTGCGATGCTGCGGAGGCCTCACCGCCCCCTACTACTCCCACCGCTGGCCAGGCCATCCCTCTACTCACCCACACCCCCTGTTATTCTGCGGCGACGGCAGCCTACACCGCAGCGAACCAGTGAACCCTCATACTCCTCTATGCGTGGGCATCCACTGCCGCGTCTTCCCCGGCCCCGCGTCGTCCCCTTCCTAGGCCTCGCCGTCGTCCACCGCCCTGGTGCTCTCGGCGCGGCGTGGTCAACGTGGTCAAGGAATGGCTTCCATCGGACATGGACTGTACGTGGAGAGGCTAACAGCTGGGTCCACGGCCGCAGCAAGGAAGTGCCTCCTTATTACGCACAAAATAATTATTCCTCCACCTGACAGTGGGGACCCACCGGACGGGCAACCGTATTTTGCGAAAAAACATTTCTGCCTGACTGCTGGGACCCACCAGCTACATCTTCGCACTCAAGGAAGTGCATCCGGGCAAAAAAAAAACGATTCGCCCCCTGACTGCTGGGACCCACCAGCTACATCTTCGCAGGAAAGGAAGTGCCTCGCAGTCGGGACCCACCTGGTCAAAGCGTACGTAACATTGTCATTCTGGTCGCGAACGTGTACGTACATACTGGTCATTGTAGAGGCGCACACGTGTCGTAGTAGAGGCGCAGACGTAGCATGTACACGTACGTACAGCGGCGAGGGTGCAAGAAAGAAAATACGGCCACATACGTACATACGGGCAGGGTCTTGAATGCCTACTCGCGCATACGTACGGCCAGGGCTTGTGTACATGGCTGGGTCGGAACGGAGAAAGGGCTCGTGTACATGGCTGGGTTGGAACGGAGAAACAACATCGTCGTCGTGTTCATGGGGAGGCAACAGAATGCGTCGTGTTCATCGGGAGGCAACAAAATGCGTCGTGTTCATGGGGAGGCAACGGAATGCGTCGTGTTCATCGGGAGGCAACGGAATGCGTCGTGTTCATCGGGAGGCAACGGAATGCATGGGAGCCAATCGGCTTGGATGGAACATGCGATGGAAACGAGGCCTGGCGTACCGCACAATGGAGGAAACAGACCTCCTACGTTCAGAACGGGGGTCCTGTTGATCGAGACGGGTGTGGCGTACCGCAAAACGGAGGAAACGGACCTCCTACAGTCGAAAAGG
>NC_041383.1:195296550-195316299 GCF_002162155.2 Triticum dicoccoides
CGCTCACTGTTCATCCAATCAGTCGGCTTCAGTTAGCAGCAGTAGCGAAGGAATCGCTTGATCGGGTTCAATTAATAGCCATCGATCGATCGCTCGGGTTCAGTAACGCGTAGCCTGCAGTGCAATCGCTCGGGTTCAGTAACGCGTAGCCTGCAGTGCAATCGCTCGGGTTCAGTTAAAGCCCAACGCCTCGCTCGGGTTCAGTTAGAGACAACGCCTCACACGTGTATGAGAGAAACGTGCATCGCTCGGCCCCCAACATCCCACCGTAACTGGGAACTCCCCGAAATTTTCCTCCCCCTCGCTTCTACCATGGTTTTTTCTGTCATGGACGGCCCAAAGAATGTCATGCAACTGCGTCTCCGGCCCGCCCAGGACGAAAAGCCCATTTTCTGTCATGATTTTTTGTCATAGAAGTAGGAGCCCACCACATCTATGATGATACCGGGTTTTGTCACAATTATCGTCATAGAAGTGTCATATGTATGACAGAAAAAAATTTCGTTCGGCCCAAAATGTCACGGATGTGTCTTTTTTTTGTAGTGTTTCGAGGGTAAAGTATTCAACCCAAATTTATTGATTCGACACAAGGGGAGCCAAAGAATATTATTGAGTATTAGCAGCTGAGTTGTCAATTCAACCACACCTGGATAACTTAGGATCTGCAACAAAGTATTTAGTAGCAAAGTAGTATGATAATAAAGGTAACGGTAGCAAAAGAAATATTTTTTGGTTTTGTAGTGATTGTAACAATAGCAACGGAAAAGTAAATAAGCGAAACACAAGATGTGAAAAGCTCGTAGGCAATGGATCAGTGATGGATAATTATGTCGGATGCGATTCCTCACGTAATAGTTATAACATAGGGTGACACAGAACTAGCTCCAGTTCATCAATGTAATGTATGCGTGTATTCCATACATAGTCATACGTGCTTATGGAAAAGAACTTGCATGACATCTTTTGTCCTACCCTCCAGTGGCATCGGGGTCCTAATAGAAACTAAGGGATATTAAGGCCTCCTTTTAATAGAGAACCGGAACAAAGCATTAGCACATAGTGAATACATGCACTCCTCAAACTACGGTCATCACCGAGAAGTATCCCGATTATTGTCACTTCGGGGTTGTCGGATCATAACACATAATAGGTGACTATAGACTTGCAAGATAGGATCAAGAACACACTTATATTCATGAAAACATAATAGGTTCAGATCTGAAATCATGGCACTCGGGCCCTAGTGACAAGCATTACGCATAGCAAAGTCATAGCAACATCAATCTCAGAACATAGTGGATACTAGGGAACAAACCCTAACAAAACTAACTTGATTACATGGTAAATCTCATCCAACCCATCACCGTCCAGCAAGCCTATGATGGAATTACTCGCGCACGGCGCTGAGCATCATGAAATTGGTGATGGAGGATGGTTGATGATGACGACGGCGACGAATCCCCCTCTCCAGAGCCTCGAACGGACTCCAGATCAGACCTCCCGATAGAGATTAGTGCTTGGCGGCGGCTCTGTATCGTAAAACGCGATGAAACTTTCTCTTTGATTTTTTCTCCGTGAGACGGAATATATGGAGTTGGAGTTGAGGTCAGCAGAGCCTCAGGGGGCCCACGAGACAAGGGACGCGCCCAGGGGGGTGGGCGCGCCCCCACCCTCGTGGACAGGGTGTGGGCCCCCTAGTTTTGATTCTTTTGCCAGTATTTTTTATATTTTCCAAAAAGTGCCTCCGTGAATTATCAAGACATTTTGAGAACTTTTGTTTTCTACACATAAAACAACATCATGGCAGTTCTGCTGAAAACAACGTCAGTCCGGGTTAGTTTCATTCAAATCATGCAAGTTAGAGTCTAAAACAAGGCCAAAAGTGTTTGGAAAAGTAGATACGTCGGAGACGTATCAACTCCACCAAGCTTAAACCTTTGCTTTTCCTCAAGCAATTCAGTTGATAAACTGAAAGTGATGAAGAAAAACTTTTACAAACTCTGTTTGCTCTTGTTGTTGTAAACATGCAAAGCCAGGATTCAAGTTTCAGCAAGTATTATGAACTAACCATACTCACAATAACACCTAGGTCTCACAATTACTCATATCAATAGCATAATCAGCTAGCGAGCCATAATAATAAAACTCGAATGAAAACACTTTCTCAAAACAATCATAACATGATATAACAAAATGGTATCTCGTTAGCCCTTTCTGAGACCGCAAAACATAAATGCAGAGCACCTTTAAAGATCAAGGACTGACTAAACATTGTAATTCATGGTAAAAGAGATCCAGTCAAGTCATACCCAATATAAACCAATAATAATGAATGCAAATGACAGTGTGCTCTCCAGCGGGTGCTTTTTAATAAGAAGGGTGATGACCCACATAAAAGTAAATAGATAGGCCCTTCGCAGAGGGAAGCAGGGATTTGTAGAGGTGCCAGAGCTCAATTTGAAAATAGAGATTGAATAACATTTTGAGAGGCATACTTTCACTGTCAATGCAACAACTATGAGATGGCTGTATCTTCCATACTTTATGCATTATAGGCAGTTCCCAAACAGAATGGTAAAGGTTTATACTCCGCCTACCACCAACAAGCATCAATCCATGGCTTGCTCGAAACAACAAGTGCCTCCAACTAACAACAGCCCCGTGGGAGTTTTGTTTAATTATTTTGATTTGCTTTGATCTTTTTGGATCATGGGACTGGGCATCCCGGTTACCGGCCCTTTCTCGTGAATGAGCGGAGTCCACTCCTCTTGAGAATAACCCACCTAGTATGGAAGATATAGGCAGCCCTAGTTGAAACATGAGCTGCTCGAGCATACAAAACATAATTTCATTTCAAGGTTTGGAGTTTGGCACATACAAATTTACTTGGAACGGCAGGTAAATACCGCATATAGGAAGGTATGGTGGACTCATATGGAACAACTTTTGGGGTGTAAGGAGTTTGGATGCACAAGCAGTATTCCCGCTTAGTACAGGTGAAGCCTAGCAAAAGACTGGGAAGCGACCAACTGAGAGAGCGACAACAGTCATGAACATGCATTAAAATTAATTCACACTGAATACAAGCATGAGTAGGATATAATCCACCATGAACATAAATATCATGAAGGCTATGTTGATTTGTTTCAACTACATGCGTGAACATGTGCCAAGTCGAGTCACTCAATTCATTCAAAGGAGGATACAATCCCATCATACCACATCATAATCATTCTAATAGCATGTTGGCACGCAAGGTAAACCATTATAACTCATAGCTAATCAAGCATGGCACAAGCAACTATAATCTCTAAATGTCATTGCCAATATGTTTACTTCATAATAAGCTGAACCAGGAACGATGAACTCATCATATTTAAAACAACAAGAGAGGTCGAGTTCATACCAGCTTTTCTCATCTCAATCAGTTCATCATATATCGTCATTATTGCCTTTCACTTGCACGACCGAACGATGTGTATAATAATAAGAGTGCACGTGCATTGGACTAAGTTGGAATCTGCAAGCATTAAACTCAAGAGAGAAGACAGAGTAATATGGGCTCTAAGTAAAATAAACAATCATGCATATGAGAGCCACTAAACATTTTCAATATGGTCTTATACTCTCGACCCCCAAAGAAAAGAAAAGAAAATTAAACTATTTACATGGGAAAGCTCCCAACAAGTAAGAAGAAGAACGAGAAATCTTTTTGGGTTTTCATTTTAATTTCTACTACAAGCATGGAAATTAAACTAACTAATTTTTTGGTTTTTATTAAGGTTTATCAAACACACAAAAAGAAAGCGAGAAAAAGAAAATTAAACTAGCATGGATAATATAATGAAAGAGTATGAGCACCGACGACTAGTGTGTGAACATGAATGTAAAATCGATGAGAAATATGTACTCCCCTAAGCTTAGGCTTTTGGCCTAAGTTGGTCTAATGCCAAGGACCGCTGCTACTCTCCCCGGTGTACTGAGAGGTGTAATCAGGATACCACTGGCTGGCCATCTCCTGGTCCCACTGGTAAGATGATGCACCATAAGGGTCCAGTTCAGGTTCCGTCTCAGGCTCAGGTTCTAGAGTGGATGCTTGGCCTCGATGAGCGTACACTGCTTCCGGTGTAACAAGAAAATTATATGCAACCAAATCAAACAACAGAGGCGCAGGCAAAATAATAGTCTCATTGTGTTTCTTATTAAATCTAAGGTTATACAAGAGCATCTTCTCTTTGTTGTCAACAATAAACTCGTGTGCTACCATGCTCTTGTAATCTAAAATGTAAGGAGGCAATTTTGTCTCCTCTTTCTCATGGTGCCTAATAGGTATCTCAAAATGTCTAGCAAGACGTGAAGCATAGATACCTCCAAAGATGGGGCCTTTTGTACGATTCAGGCTTAGCCGTTTAGCAATGACGACACCCATACTAAAACTATTATCTCCAAACAAGGCATGGTGAAGAATGATAATATCAGGAACATTAAAGTTTCCACTATTCCCACGACCAATCAAGCATCTACTAGCAAATATGGCAAAGTAGCGTAAAACAGGAAAGTGTATGCTAGAGATTTTCGCATCGGAACCCTTCTTGGGATCCTCTACAGTGATAGTGTTAACAAAGCCATCCACATCTTTACGATGGGGTTCCTCTAATTTTCCATCAAAGGATATCCTACATACCGCTCAAAAATTACGTAAAGACATTTCTCTGAATTTATCATATATATGAAATGATACTGAAGGCGGTGACTTCTTAGGATAATAATAAAAGTTTTGCACGAAAGTATTGGTGATTAAGAGATACTGATCGGTTCGGTCATGGAGGAAATCAGTGAGGCCTGCATTCTCGATCAAAGAATAAAAATCTTCATGAATTCTAGCTTCTTTCAAGAAATTATTGCATGGCCATTCACACGGCCGTACTTCCACTATGCGAGGAAGATTATACTTGGCTTTTTCCTTCTCTTTAGCTTGTTTTTCCTGGGAGCCTTGGCTAGAAGAGCCCCTCAAAAGTCTCCTTAACATTTTCTGAAAATTTCTGAAATTTTAGTAACTTCAAAATAAAAGTGAATGAAACTAAACAAGATTGGTAGCAACCACTCCTACAAGTTCCTAGAGCCTATATCATGCATTAGACTTGCTGGGGACCTCATGAATTCAACATGCAAGCTCAAGAACATGGTCACCTATGCAGCAAAAAATTTCAATGAATAAAGCACTAGAACAAAAACTAATTGGACCAATGGAGGAGTCACATACCAAGCAACAATCTCCCAAAGTAGTTTTGTGAATGGAGCTTTGAGCAAGGAGATCGAAAATCCCAGCAAAATGAGCTAGAACTCGTGCTTGAGCTGGATGGTTTTTTTTGGGAAGAAGATGGAGTGTGTGGGTGCTGACATAAGTGGAGGGGGACACCAGGGGCCCACGAGACAGGGGGCGCGCCCAGCGCCCAGGGAAGGTGGGCGCGCCCTCCACTCTCATGGCCTGGTGCTTGCCCCTCCTGCAGTGATTTTAGTGCCTAAAATCCTCAAATATTCCATAAAAAATCATACAAAATTTGCACGACATTTGGAGCACTTTTATTTTCGGGATATTTTTTATTGCACAGATAATTCAGAAAAGTGACAGATAATACTATTTTTGCTTTATTTATACTAAATAACAGAAAGTAAAAAGAGGGTACATAAGGTTGTGCCTTCTAGTTTCATCCATCTGATGATCATCAAAATGAATCCACTAACAAGGTTGATCAAGTCTTGTTAACAAACTCATTCCGAATAACACAGAATCAGAGAAATTTTGAATAACACTAAGTTACCTCAATGGGAATATGAACGTCCCGAATAATAAGAATATCATACTTTTTCTTGATAGTAGGGAGAGGAATTTCAAAACCTCCAATAATAATAGTTGGAACTTTTCCAATAGAGTTGATGCTATGAACTTGAGATTGTTTCCTCAGAAAGTGTACCGTATGCTCATTACCATTAACATGAAAAGTGACATTGCCTTTGTTGCAATCAATAACAGCCCCTACAGTATTCAAAAAGGGTCTACCAAGGATAATCGACATATTATCGTCCACGGGAATATCAAGAATAACAAAGTCCGTTAAGATAGTGACATTTGCAACCACAACAGGCACATCCTCACAAATACCGACATGTCTAGCAGTTGATTTATCGGCCATTTTCAAAGATATTTCAGTAGGTGTCAACTTATTCAATTCAAGTCTATGATATAAAGAGAGAGGCATAACACTAACACCGGCTCCAAGATCACATAAAGCAGTTCTAACGTAATTTATTTTAATGGAGCATGGTATAGTTGGTACCCTCGGATCTCCAAGTTTCTTTGGTATTCCACCCTTAAAAGTGTAATTAGCAAGCATGGTGAAAATTTCAACTTCCGCTATCTTTCTTTTGTTTGTAATGATATCCTTCATATACTTAGCATAAGGATTTACTTTAAGCATATCAGTTAAACGCATACGTAAGAAAATAGGTCTAATCATTTCAGCAAAGCGCTCAAAATCCTCATCATCCTTTGTCTTGGATGGTTTAGGAGGAAAGGGCATGGGTTTCTGAACCCATGGTTCTCTTTCTCTACCGTGCTTCCTAGCAACGAAATCTCTCTTATCGTAACGCTGATTCTTTGATTGTGGGTTATCAAGATCAACAACAGGTTCAATTTATACTTCATTGTTTTTGCTAGGTTGAGGATCAACATGAACATTATCATTAACATTATCACTAGGTTCATGTCATCACCTAATTGAGTTTCAACATCAGAGATAGAAATATCATTGGGATTCTCAGTTGTGTCTATAGTAGGTTCACTAGAAGCATGCAAAGTTTTATCATTTTTCTTTTTCTTCTTTTTAGAAGAACTAGGTGCCTCTAAATTATTTCTCTAAGAATCTTGCTCGATTCTTTTAGGGTGGCCTTCATGATACAAAGGTTCCTGAGTCATTCTACCAGTTGTAGTAGCCACTCTAACAGCAAAGTCAGGTTTATTATTTAATTCATCGAGCAAATCATTTTGAGCTTTAAGTACTTGCTCAGCTTGAGTAGCAACCATAGAAGCATATTTGCTAACGAGTTTAAGTTCACCTTTAACTCTAGCCATATGATCACTCAGGCATCCTATCTCGAAAGCATTAATCTTTAACTCTCTACCAACATAAGCAATTAAACTTTCTTGTCTAGCCATAAAGTCATCAAATTCATCTAAGCATGGGCTATGCAATTTAGTAGAGGGAATTTCAACTTTATCATATCTATAGAGAGAATTTACGTTTACTACCTGTGTCGGGTTATCAAGACAATGCGGTTCTTCAATAGGCGGTATATTAAGACCATGTATTTCTTCAATAGGAGGTAAATTCTTAACATCTTCAGCTTTAATACCCTTTTCTTTCATTGATTTCTTTGCCTCTTGCATATCCTTAGGACTGAGAAATAGAACATATCTCTTCTTCGGAGTGGGTTTAGGAATAGGGTTAGGAGTTGGCTCAATTGGTTGAGGAATTGGCTCAGGGAGAGTCCAATTATTTTCATTAGTCAACATATTATTCAATAATAATTCAGCTTCGTCGACTGTTCTTTCATTGAAAACACAACCAACACAACTATCCAAGTAGTCCTTGGAAGCATCAGTTAGTTAATTATAAAAGATGTCAAGTATTTCATTTTTCTTAAGAGGATGATCAGGCAAAGCATTAAGTAATCGGAGAAGCCTCCCCCAAGCTTGTGGGAGACTCTCTTCTTCAAGTAAACACACAAGAAAAAGGAATGAAATTCGCACTTCCAAATTCGTTGGTGCATGATACTGACGAACACAACTTTTATGTATGGCAACCACATTGTAGGAGGATGGAATATGTATGAAAAATGCTAAGTAGAAGGCATTTCAACAAATTGGAAGCAATGTAATCTATACACCATATGAAAGATCCAACCAAAATCACTCTACCAAGTTAGATGTGTCTCATTATAAGTGGCACTTCAACAAAATTAGAGGCAATACATGTTTGGAATGATATGAAAGATGCAACAAATATTACACTATCAACTTGAAGGTGTATTGTCAGAAGTGATTGATGAGGGATACATAAGAAAAGTAGTTTGACGTAAGAACATGGTTAATAGAAAGGCATAGTATGTACCAAAAATAGGAAGGCATGTCCTATTCATAGGTATAATGTGTTAACTAAGCAGATGCAATTTACCCTAATTAGAAGCATTACAAGGTAGACACCATATGCAACATGCAACCACATATCACACTGCCAAGTAAGAGCAAGCACCTTCGATGGTGGTGTGGGGGAATTGCGGTCATCAACTAGAGAGCTACGTTGACTATCTTCATTTAGCCTTGTTGTTTCTCGAGAATCATGTCGGGAGGATGACACTTCACTCTTTAAACGAGTAGGGCGTCTCACAGTAACCCACTAGGGTGACTGTCTCATCATAAGTGATTGATGAGGGATACAAAATAGCATTAGTTTGATGTACGAACATGGTTAATAAACATATGTAGTATGTATCAAAAACAGGAAGGCATGTCATTATCAAAGGTATAATGTGTAAAGTAAGCAGATGCAATTTAACCAAACTGGAAGCAATACAAGCTAGACACCATATGCAACATGCAACCACATTTGACAGCGCGAAGTTAAAGCAAGCACCTGGGATGGTTGTGTGTGGCAATTGAGATCATCAACTGTAGAGCTATGTTTACTATCTCCAACTGCTGACACTGCACCCTTTAGAGCGCTGAAATGCTTAGTGCTTATGTTCGAATTACACTGGAGCGACTTCTGCCTTATCTTTTCTACATTCGTCAACACCGCGTCAGAGTCTGAAATACCCATGCATAAAAAAACAATAGTGTGAGTATGGGTGAAGTGTGTGCACAATTAGTATAATGTAAAGGTAACAGATAGCAGGTCGGTGAGAAATAAATGATGGGAGACATATGATAGCTCTACAACATGCATGGCAGACTAAATTACTACAGGACTCTATGAAAATAACAGTCGACGGAAAACAAATAGGTCCGTCCATTTTTTCTGCACCGTCCGATGTACAAATAATGGGTAGATCGCCTTCATCTACCTCCAGCCAGTCAGTGTTGACGATCTTCCTCGAAACGCCAACGACCACCGACCCAGTCCCCTGCCTGCACCCTCCCCTCGACCTTACTGCACCGCCGTGCTTGGCACCACCCCCCGGCCATCCATTCAAGCCCCGCGAACCTCCAGATCGGGCGCAAGCAGCTCCGGCGCCCCACACCCCTATGATAGACACCGATGCGCCGCTTCCCCGGCAAACAGGCAGACTAGGTGCTCCGCGTGCCTAAGCGAGTGCTGCTTCTTTTAATTGTGGTTCGATTAACCCTGAATTGAAATCCAGGCGGGCTACTGACCTCTAGCAAAGGTGAAATAGTAAAGGGAGGAAACCTTGTGCATTTAGTATCACGAAGAAGATGCAGTAAGAAGCGCTCAACTAGTTTCTTTCAGTGGATGAATACAGTGTGAGTAGAGACGTAAGATTTGCACAAATAAGGGAAGAGGAGTACCTCTTTCTGCTGGTAGTGTTGTGTCCTCCTTCTGTTTTTCCAACGATATTCTTGTGGTTCGCTGGAAACGACAAGTTGTGGAGGATGGTGGAGCCTTGGACGAACCCATGGCCAAGTAGTTGAGTGTGGTGCGGTGGCCGTCTATCGACGGCGGGGAACCAGATCTGAGGCGGCAAACGACGATGCAGCGGGAACAACTCTTGTGCGGTGGACGGTTGTGACAGTGCAGCGGTAGTGGTGAGGCGCAGGACAGCGTGGTCAGAGTGGTTCTAGTTCAGCGCACGTCGGCGTTGGCATCATGGAGGCAGCCCTGCCTCAGCTTCAGTTGCTAAGTGCTTGAGGGCATTGCGGTTGCGGTTGCGTTGGACGACGACATCGGGGTACCGGCTTCGGTGTGATGGAGAAGGGCGGCGGTAGATTGGGCGCTATGGGGTGGAGGACGGAGGAGGCTGGGGTTTCGCGGCTGGTGAAGAGGGTGTTTTGGCGCCCACGGAGTATGAATGGGGAAACGGAGGGAGGGGGAACTAAGGGGGAACAATGTTTCAATTTGGGACACGCTTGTTAGAAATTTGAGGAAAGTTACAAACTTTACCCCCATCTAAAATTTTGGACATATTGCAGGTTGGGGTAGGACAGTAATCTCAGGTGTCCCAAATGTGGGCGGGATAGATTTCGGCCGAGCGCATGGGTGTTTAGGCACCCATGGCGTATGAATGCTTCTCGGAGGCGGTTGAGACTGGCATCTTGGTGAAGTTACAAACCTACCACGGTTTAGACCTTTGGACATCGGGCTGATAGGCTACACGGGCCAGAGTCAGGACAATAATTTCCTACCACCAAACATTAGTCTCGCGCGGTTTCGGGTGACCAGAGGCTTATTTGGCGCTTCGTTCAATATTTGGGAGCAGAAGCATTAACGTTTTCGGTTCTCTTGAATTAAACTTTCAGGATTTGTTAAACTTCACAAATCTTTACTCTTGAAAATCCTAAAGCTATGATTATTTTGGAATGGAGGGGGTACATTTGAATATACATTGTACATGAGTATATATTAAAAAATATGCAACTTACGTCAGTTCATGCATGGTTCCAGATATAATCTCCTTAGTTGCAAGAAAAAAGTTAGACATGCGTATGAATATATAGCATGTCCAAATGCACAACAAAGATTGATGCCCCCTTTTAGATCTGATTTACAAATGCCATTATCTCGGGTTCAAATAGATGAATGTACTTCCTATGATTTCGAATCTTCGAAACCCCCTTTATGTTGAGTTCAACATGTATTCTATTTCGTAGCTAGCAATTGGGAATGTATCCATGCAAGTAACAAATGTATAAAGTGCTTCACACTAACAACATGGAGTGCACTAATTAATGTTTATATATGAATTGCAAAAGCAATCCATTGCCTGTATTTCAAACCGCTCTCACTCTATGGATTGATAATATGAAACAAACACATGAACATGCTAGAATTCAATAGAGTATGGGTGTCTGATAGACCGATTTTTGTCCATACGCAATTTGCAAAATTCATGATCTCATCCAAAAATAATAATGCCATTTATATTTTAATTTAATGCATAGAACCGCCTTTTACACGTAGATGCACTATGCCTCAGCCCGTTCTCACAAACGCGCCATATCTCTCTATCTAACGCATAAGTGTACACACTTTATATGCATCGGCATTTCTCTTTCACACATGCTCACAATCTCTCTCGGGGTGTCAGGGTGTCTCACGCACATGCTCTCTCTATATATCTCTCTCTTTCTAACTACTATGTACCACTCTTTTCACTAATCTCAGTTGGAAAACACTATTTCTCTCACATGCATATATACACACGCACGGTCTCTACTAGCCATCTATACGCACATATATATGCCTACGTGTCTCCCACGCGCACATTATATTTTGGCCTCTCTCGCACACATTGCCCCCGACCCCCCAGACACACCTCTCTGTTAGTAGTTGGCAGATATGATTCCATCATATCATTTGGTAGGATATCCCTGACTGTTAGGCTGGATGGTAATATGAGGCAAAGTTTTACCCTAGTTCGAACCCTTGCAGTTGAGGAAAAACCCTGCTCTTGGTACCGTATATTAGTGATAGGGGTGTGTACAAAGTACACGTGAATACCTTGCATTGTGCGTGTGTGTATACTATCGACGAACTAGCCCCCAAGCTTCTATAACATACTCGAGACCTAGGGTTACAAATCGTATATAGTCGGCTTATCACTAGTGGGGATAGAGTCCTCCACGACTCTGGTAGCTTCGTGTTGTACGCCGAGTCCTCCACATGGGTCTTCGTATAACGCGTCTCGGTCCAACCTATGTGGCACAGGATGGAACCGACCCATGAGTCCTCATGTTGACCCGCCACAACTAGAAATGATGTGCCCACCACACCACACACGCAATCGGCCAATAAGAAAACAAGCATATACAATAGTACAATGTTATACATGAAAGTTAATTGCATGGTGCATCCGAAAATATTTGTTCTGCATTATGAATGTTTATATATTCTCCTAAAATATTAGTCACGGGAAAGAGAAACTGTCGGTGTACTAGAATAGGGGTACCCTAGTACCCCGAACTTGTGCACGGGCAGTTGCAGCACCCCGCGGCAAAGGCTTGCCGGGCGAACGCCAAGATCCTCCAAGGTTCCCTTGGAGCCATCCAAGAACAAAGTATTTAAGCTAAAGAGACAAGACCCCGGCAAGAGGAGCTTGCCGGGAAGGCCAACCAAGGCGCTCCAAGGAACTTGCCGCGACGCGCCACTCGCTCCGGCAAGGCAACAAGGCCCCAGCAAGAGGAGCTTGCCGGGAAGACTAAACAAGGTACACCGAGGCCCGGTGAGCGACGAGCTTCTGGACCCGGCAAGATAACAACAGCGGCAAGGCGCTTGCCGCGGCAGGCAGCCACTCCGCGCCCATGCTCCAGCGCATCCACCAACGTGTCGCTCTGGGGGCCTCTCCGGGCGCGCGTGGCGGGAGGCTGTGCAGCCAGCGGTGCGTGGTGGCATGCGAAGCTGACAAGACCGCCATCGTGGCGAACGGTGGCGCCCCTAACGGTCCTTTTCTGCACTGTTCGGGCGACTCAGACGGGCATTTAATGCCCTTGTCCCCTGCTGTCAGGGTTAGGTAGGGTGCACTGTACAAGCAACTGTATCAACTACCTTGCTTTTTACGTTTTTACCCTCCTCTGCGTTGCCACCTGTCGGTGACCCCTTTAGCGCATAAAAGGAGGCCCATGCACAATGTAGAGGGGGTTCGGTTCGGTTCGGTTCGGAGCCTCACACAGTTTGCTCCGATTCATTCGTAGCCCAGAAAACATCACACTCTCTCGCTCGAGAGCAAGAACACCAGATAATACAACCAGACAAGCAGCAGTAGGAGTGTTATCTCTCCGGAGAGCTCCGAAGCTGGGTAAACTGCTCGTGTGCCTCGCCTCGATCTGCTCTTCGTACGATCTCCGCCCCCCGCCGAACCGAAAGGGGCCCGGTCCGCCGGCCCCATAGGTGTTCGTGGATCAGTTCTCCCCAACATCTTTGGCGCGCCAGGTGAAGACTTCGGCGGCAGCCGCTCCATCCACGTCACTTCCGCCACCATTGGAGCAAACGAGTGGTGGGATGGACGCCGGCGGAAGAAAGGACATCGACGAGGAAGCTCATGATGCCGCCAGGTCCAAGAACAAGGCTGCACAAACCTCAGCGACTGTGCATGTTCCATGCCACTCTCAGGAGGCGCAAGATCAACAGCGTCATGGCGCTAGCAGTGCCATACGCATGATAGCCCAAGACCAAGCTGGTGGATCTCGGGGCGCTCAAGACCAGCATGTACGCCAGCGTGCTGGAACGAGCGGGGCACGGTCGCCTGGACGGGATACTGCTCCTTCTAACATAGTTAGAAGTTCGAGCACGTCCCGCTCCTCGCGCCGTCCGCCACTGCCACCCACCACCCCAGCAGAAGCTTTGGCGCGAGATCAACTTCTCCTAGATTACCCTCCGACGTCGGACAAGATCGACGAATGGAGGGCCACCATTCAGAGTCTCATCGGCTACGCCAACGACGACACTCCACGGCGGCCGAGCACGTCGCCGCCGCGGCAGGACCGTCGGACGCGAGCCGGTGGCGACGAAACGGGCGGAGGTGCAACTACCATGCAATCACCGCCCCGAAGGCCAAGATCGGCGACTCGCCGGATCCACCTCGACAATGACTCCACTGCATCGTCGGATCCACGAGCTCGTCGCGATCAGCGCCAAGTTCTTCATGATCGACAACAAGAAGACGCTCGAACTCGCATCGAGCGCCGAAGAGAAGCGCGACGTCAATCCGACAAGCGCGCTGGGCCCTCTGTTGACATGCATGCGCCAGGGGAACCAGGCGATCTGTCGTACGCGGTAGGTTGTCCTGCGTTCACTCGTGAGCTGCGGCAAGTCCAGTGGCCCAGTACAAAGAACTTCATGCCAGACGTACCGGAGTAGTACGACGACAAGACTCATCCGTCAGAGTTCCTCAGCATCTACACCATTGCGGTGCAAGCTGCCGGGGGACGAGATGACAAGATCCTTGCCAACTACTTCCCGCTGGTGCTCAAGCCCAACGTCAGATCCTGGCTCATGCACTTGCCGGACAACTCCATATCCTCTTGGGCTGATCTGTGCCATCAGTTTGTCGGCGCCTTTACAGGCGGACACAAGCCTCATGGCCAGGAGAGTGATCTTCATCTGCTCGCCCAGAAGGAAGGAGAGCCCCTGCGCAAGTACATTCAGAGATTCAGTAGTGTGCAGCACAACATCCCAGATGTCCACCCTGCCGCGGTGATCAGCGCGTTCCATCAGAACGTGCGGAACCGCAGGATGCGGGAGGAAATGGCGATGTGCAAGATCAGGGACGTCAGTGAGTTATATGCACTGGCCGACAAGTGTGCGCGTGTTGAGGAAGGGAGGAGACTCCCCGGAGAAAATATAGGAGCGGGGGGATCTGACAGTGAAGATGCTGCCCCGACAAGGAAAAACCGGCGGCGGAACAACAGAAGGAGGAAAGGCAAAGAAGTGCTAGTTGTTGAGCAGTCCGGTAATGGTGGCGGCGCCAAGGAAGCCAAAGCTGGTGACTCCGGCAAGGAGGTTTCCGCGGAGGTGGCGGTCGCCGACAAGCAGGACGGCACCAACTAGCAGTATTGCAAGATTCACCGCACCAAGGGCCATGATCTTCAGAACTGTAAGAGAGTCGAGCAGCTTGTTGAGCAACAGAAAGCTGAATACGAGCGGCGCGACAAGGAGAAGGCTCAGGAAGGAGCTGGTGGATCCGGCAAGAAACGCGCCGGCCGAGGAGGACACCACGGCAAGGCCAAGCAGCGGCAAGGAGACAGACCTCCTCGCGGCCGCGACAAGGATGAAGATGACGGCGACGATGAAGATATGGATGATGAGGAGACTGATGAGCAGGAATTCCAGAAAGCCACAGAGGTCCTGTGCGTTGACGGTGGTGCTTCTCTGCATGCCTCGCACCGCCAGCTCAAGCAGTGGGTGCGGGAAGTTAATGCAGTAGAACCACCCGTCGAGTCACGCAAGCCTCTGAAATGGTCCAGCACGCCTATCATCTTTGATATTGAGGACCACCCGGATCGCATAACTGCGGTCGGGTGCTTGCCGATGTTGGTTTCACCAACAATCCGCAACCTCAAGGTCACTAAGTTGCTAGTTGACGGTGGGGCCGGCTTGAATCTGATCTCCTCCGCGGTGCTCCAGAAACTCCAGATCCCTGACAGCGAGCTCGAAGAGACCGGCACATTTCAAGGAATCAACCCAGGAAGGAGCAAGCCAATGGGAAAGATCACGTTGCCGGTAACATTTGGCAGTGAGCTGAACTTCAGGACTGAGAGGGTCACGTTTGACGTTGCCGACTTTCGATTACCTTACAATGGAATCCTTGGCCGTCCGGCACTCGCCAAGTTCATGGCAGCCTCTCACTATGCGTACAACGTACTGAGAATGCCAGGCCCAATAAGTGTCATCTCTGTCCTTGGTGACAAGAAGGATGCTCTTATCTGTGCCGACAAGATCTACCGAGAAGCAGCAGCTGCAGCAGAACGAAGGACACTTGCCGCTGAAGCTCTCGGGGGGAAGAAGAAGATCAAGTCCGGCAAGAGCTCTGATGCCCACTCCAGCAAGCGCGCCTCTTCGGAGTGCTGCGCTACCGTCGAGGATGCACCATCGAGCTCCACCGGCAAGTGTAAGAAGGCAATGGCAGCTCCACCTGAGACTAAGAAGGTGTCCGCCAAGGAGGATGGCACTGGTGGTACCTTCACCATCAGCGCCACTCTTGACCCCAAATAGGAAAGCGCGCTCGTTGCTTTCCTGCGGGCGAATGTCGACGTGTTTGCGTGGCAACCGTCTGATATCCCCGGTGTTCCCAGGAAAGTGATTGAGCACCACCTTGCCGTCTGTCCTCATGCGCGGCCCGTCAAGCAGAGAGTCAGGAAGCAGGCATTAGAGCGCCAAGAATTCATCGCAGAAGAAATCAAGAAGTTGGAAGCAGCAGGCCTTGTCAGAGGAGTACTCCATCCCACGTGGTTGGCCAATCCTGTTGTTGTGCGCAAAGCTAACGGGAAATGGAGACTTTGTATTGACTTCACTGATGTTAATAAAGCTTGTCCCAAAGATCCATTTCCCTTGCCGCGTATTGACTAGATTGTTGACTCCACAGCCGGATGTGATTTGCTTTCATTTCTTGATGCATACTCAGGATACCATCAGATCTTCATGGGAGAAGAAGATGAAGAGAAAACCCCATTTATCACCCCGTGTGGCACGTACTTCTTTGTACGGATGCCTTTCGGTTTGAAGAATGCTGGTTCAACATTCGCAAGGGTAGTCCACCATGCTTTTGAGCCACAAATACACAGAAATGTGGAAGCTTACATGGATGACATAGTGGTCAAGAGCAAGAACAAGGCGACCATGATTCAAGATTTAGACGAAACATTTGCAAACCTGCGCAAGATCAACCTCAAGCTTAACCCCGAGAAGTGCGTGTTTGGAGTCCCTTCCGGCAAGCTTCTCGGGTTCTTCGTGTCTCAGCGGGGAATTGAAGCTAATCCCGACAAGATCAAAGCCATTGAGCAGATCGATGCACCAAAGCGCATCAAGGATGTACGAAGGCTTGCCGGTTGCGTGGCTGCTCTCAGCAGGTTTATCTCTAGATCTACTGAGCGCGCCCTGCCATTTTTCAAAATTTTGAAAAAGGCAGGTCCAATGAAATGGACTCCGGAAGTGGAGGCTGCGCTGCAGGACTTGAAGAGATACCTGTCCTCCACACCAACGCTTGTCGCACCTAAGCCGCAAGAGAAGTTGCTGCTATATATAGCGGCAACCAATCAAGTGGTTAGTGTCGCGTTAGTGGCAGAGAGGGAGGCGGATGATGAGCCAGCAACCACGGCAGATCCATCCAGGGACAAGCAGGGGGCTTCGTCGACAAGCTCTGGTCCCGACAAACATGGGTTTGCGCAGGAGCATGATAAGATGCCAAGGAGAATGGTGCAACGCCCAGTTTACTTTGTCAGTTCCCTTCTGCAGGGGGCTAGATCAAGGTACTCTGGTGTGCAGAAGTTGCTTTTCGGCCTCCTCATGGCCTCGAGAAAGCTGCGCCATTACTTCCAAGCACATGAGATCACAGTCGTCACTCGCTTTCCGCTGAAGAGGATACTGCAAAATCCAGAAGCAACGGGCAGGATTGTCGAGTGGGCGCTGAAACTGTCAAGCTTTGGCCTCAAATTTGAGAGCACCTCAACTATCCAAAGCAGAGCATTGGCAGAGTTCATAGCAGAGTGGACGGTAACCCCAGATGAAGAAATTTCAGAAACAAGCATCCCCGTCAAAGAGGCAAGCAAAGAGTGGCTGATGTACTTTGATGGTGCCTTCTCGCTGCAAGGCGCCGGTGCAGGCGTGCTGCTTGTCGCACCCACCGGAGAACACCTCAAGTACGTAGTCCAGATGCATTTTCCCAAAGAGCAAGCAACCAACAATACTGCAGAATATGAAGGATTACTTGCTGGTCTCAGAATCGCAGCAGACCTTGGGATTAAGAAGCTCATTGCCAGGGGTGACTCACAGCTTGTCGTCCGACAAGTGAACAAGAACTACCAGAGTCCGTTGATGGAAGCGTATGTCGATGAAGTGAGGAAGCTAGAAGAGCGTTTTGACGGCCTACAAATGGAACATATCCCAAGAGCTCAGAATGATATTGCTGACGGCCTGTCAAAGTGCGCCGCACTAAAGTTACCTGTGGAACCAGGGATCTTTGTGCTTAAGTTAATTCAACCATCCGTAACACCATCAACTGGACAAAGCAAGAAGAGGAAGTTGGTTTCCGGCGACTACTTTCCAGCAGAGCTCCCCGAAGCCGCCGCCAAGAAAGTCCCTAAAATCAACACCAAGGATGCTGAGGGGCAGTCTGCTCCGGCAAGCCTTATGGTTTGTTCCATTGAAGCAGACGCTCCCGACAAGTTTTGCTCCGGCAAGCTTGCCGGGGAACATCAAGCTCCGGCAGGACCACAAGTCCTTGCCGTGGACGCGGATGTTCCCACAGCAGCAGATGTGGCTTTAGTCCTTGTTGTCGAGCCACAAGCTCCAGCATGGGCACAGCAGATTGTCCATTTCCTTTAGACAGGAGAACTTCCCGAAGAATAAGAAGAAGCGGAAAGAGTATCCCGGCAGTCAAGTATGTACCAGTTTGTCGATAGCATACTGTACAGAAGAAGACTCAACGGTGTGAAATTGAAGTGTATTCGCCGGGAAGATGGACAAAAGCTGTTGGCGGAGATACATGGAGGCATATGTGGCCACCACATTGGCGCAAGAGCACTTGCCGGCAAAGCTTTCCGGCAAGGTTTCTTTTGGCCGACTGCCCTCCAGGATGCAACTGCACAAGTAACCAAGTGTGAAGCGTGCCAGTTCCACTCCAAGCAGATACACCAGCCAGCTCAAGCTCTCCAGACGATCCCTTTATCCTGGCCATTTTCGGTCTGGGGGCTCGATGTCCTCGGCCCCTTCCCTCGAGCTGTCGGGTGCTTTGAGTACTTGTACGTCGCAATCGACAAGTTCACAAAGTGGCCGGAAGTGCAGCCAGTGAGGAAGGTGACAGCACAGTCAGCAGTCAAGTTCTTCAGGTCGATTGTTTGCCGTTTCGGGATCCCTAACAGGATCATCACCGACAATGGCACGCAATTTACGAGCCGCACCTTCATGCAGTACATCCAGGACCTTGGCGCCAAGGTCTGCTTCGCTTCTGTTGCTCATCCGAGAAGCAACGGTCAAGCAGAGAGGGAAAATGCTGAAGTGCTGCACGGACTCAAGACCAGAACTTTCGACAGGCTGCACAGGTGCGGAAGGAACTGGATCGAGGAGCTGCCGGTGGTTCTTTGGTCGATCAGAACGACGCCAAATCGAGCCACTGGCCAGACACCTTTCGCTCTAGTCTATGGAGCAGAGGCAGTTCTCCCCACGGAACTCGTATACGGATCACCTCGAGTGCTCGCTTATGATGAGCTTGAGCAAGAACAGCTGCGGCAAGACGATGCGCTGCTCCTTGAGGAAGATCGTCTTCAGGCTGCTGTACGAGCTGCTCGATACCAGCAAGCTTTGCGCCGCTATCATAGCCGCAAAGTTAAAGCCAGAAGCTTCGAGGAAGGCGACCTTGTTCTTCGGCGCGTTCAGTCCGCCAAGAATTCCAACAAGTTGACACCGAAGTGGGAAGGCCCTTATCGGGTGAGACAAGTCACAAGGCCTGGCGCTGTCCGCCTTGAGACCGAAGATGGCATTCCGGTGAGCAACTCCTGGAACATAGAACATCTTCGTAAGTTTTTCCCATAAGGCGCGGTTGCCGGAACCTGTTCCGGCAACCACCTTTTGTACAAGTCTTGCCGCTGTTGCATGTAATCCTTTGTACAAAGCCGGGCGCAGATCCCGTGCATAAGTAAAACCCCATGTGCTCCGCACAGCTTGTCCATTTCATGCGTTAGTTCCTTTCTTGCATGAGGTTATCTGACACTTTGTGCAGCACCTACATCCGGTAAGCAGTAACGAGCCGAAGAGCTCCATATTATTACTTTCTCTTTTTTCTTTTTCTTTTAAAGGAAAAGAA
>NC_041383.1:195316663-195323363 GCF_002162155.2 Triticum dicoccoides
GGGAAGGAGAAGATTGTGGTATGGGCCAGGTGTCGTTCAAGCAAAGACTTGCCTTACCAGGAAGCAAATGACAGAAAAGCTAAGTTGCCAAAGTTTGAGCAATCGCTTTTTAAAATTTTTAGTTATCTTCCTCGAACTACCCTGCTTTATATGGAAAACCTGTGCGCGGAGGAACCAACTCGTGGCTAGTTGCACCCTTACTTTGTTTCTAGTCCGCTCAACAGCTTAAGCGTGCTGCATCTAGTCGCGACAAGGTTTCTTGTCGGAAGCAGCGCCGCCAGCAGGCTGCTGAAGTTCCGCACTCAGCGCTCGCGGCTCGGGCGCCTGCGCCGACAAGTTCCCTAGAAGCGTAGGGTAAAAACATACAAAGGAAGGAATCTAGTAGAGGAAATAACATAGCAATTGATAGACAGAAATAAAGTTATATTACAAAGATAACTTGTCGCAGCTCTAACAGACTGTTTTCATAACATGATTAGCAGCGATAAGGGAAAAGAAGAAATGGGCGGCCTAATCTATGCGTCCGCCCTCGACCCTCTTGATCTCGCTCACCTTGTCCACAATGGGTGCGACAAGGGCCTTGAGTGCATCCAGATCGGCGTCAGGCGGCAAGGACCTGAGGACGTTGGTGAAGCTGAGGCCTGGATTGCGGAAGGCTACCTTCATCAGCACCTTCTGGAGAACCCCGGCGCAGGTTTTGCACGACTCGTCGGCCAGCTGCTTCAGGATCCTCTCCTGGAGCCGCTGGAGTGCCGTCGCCATGCCCTTGAAGAACAGGCTGAGCTTGGCGCTGGGTTGAAGACTCTCGTCGGAAGGATACCCAAAGTCCTCCATCCCCAGCTGCGCCAGCTCCTCGTTGATGACTGCGGCAGTGTTCACCAGACCCTCGGTCCAGTGCTCCACTGTGTCTCTGAACGAGTTCTGGGTAACTACAATGCTCTCCAGCAGCGCCGCGTTAGCCTTGACCTTCTCCGCCAAGGTCTTCTCCCGCTCCGTCGCGGCCTCCAGCGTCTGCGTCAGCGTGGCCAGCTTCAGCTCCAGGTCTGCTTTGGAATCCTTGGTGGCGCTGAGCTCCTTGCCCCTCTCAGCGAGAAGGCCTTGCAGCTCACCGTGGGCGGCAGCATCCTTCTCGTGCTCACGCTTGAGCGCGGCAAGCTCCTCGCCGCTCTTCCCAATGTCGGCCTCCAGCTGCGCCACCTTCTCCTCTAGCTCTTTCTTGGCGGCCTCTGCAGTTGCCGCGGCGTCCTTTGCCTCCTTGAGCGCCCCGCCAAGTGCTCGCTCACGCTCGGCGAGCTCTTCCTCGTAGCTGTCGAGGTGGGCCTTCCGCTGCACTAGCTCGCCTTCCCGTGCGGACTGCTTCTCAGCAGCCAGCCTTTGTTCCTCCTCAGCCTCGGCCTTCTCGAGAAGAAAGGCCGTGCGCTCCTCGTCGACTCGCTCCCGCTCCTGCGCCAGGGACCGGAGAGCTTCTTGATTTTGGCCCCGGAGCTCCTCCGCGTGCTTTTCCATGTCAACTCCCGCCTTCGCGACAAGCGCTTCCCGGGAAGCCAGCTTGGCTTGCCGGGTGCGGTAGAGTGACAGCAGCTTCCGCAGTAGCTGCTCCTCCTCAGGCTCGCCGCTGCTGCTGCCGGGCGCGTCAACCAATGACAGTCCAGCAGAGGCGAGCACCTCCCCGTCAAAAGTCTCCCCGTCGACCGGCGCCCTGGAGCTCGACGCCCAGGGTAGCTTGATGAAGATATTGTCACCGGCCTGCAAGTAGGCGCCGGGCTGGGGCTCCTCGGAGCCCGGCTCCGCAGAGGCGGCAGAGGGTCGGCGGTCGGCGCAGCGCCCGGCGCTCCTGGGGCCTCAGGGTCGTCAGTGCGATCGCCCGACCCCTCGCCGGCTTCTGAAGCAGCAGCCCCGGCGGCCTCCTCACCGGCGGTCTTGTCAGCACCGGCACCTTCCTCGCCGACGCCCTCTGTCTCCATTGGCTCAGCCGTAGATCGGTCTGAAGAACGAAGAAGGGAGGAAAATCAATCAAAAATCCAAGAAAGGAAAAACGGAAGAAGCAGAACCCAAGGGAAAGTTTCTGGGCAAGTGGATTACCTGTGCCAAGATCTTCAGTTGCGGCCTCGGTCGCCGCAGGATCAGCAGTGCCGTCCCTTGCCGGGGAGTCCCCCCTTGCCGGAGAGCGCTCCCTTGCCGGGGACTCCTCCCTTGGCGGCGCAGTTGAAGCAGGTGGCACTTCGGGACCGGCCTCCGGGCGCTCCTGATGAGGTTGCTCTGCTCCTGCACAAGTCAACAAGCAAGATATCAACAAAGGAAAAAGCACTCAAGAGCGCCCGGCAGCAGAAGGCTAAACTATGAACTTACGCTGGGGGCTGCGCTGGGGGCTGCTCTGAGGGGTGATTGCCGGGTCCGTCAAGGTGGTCTTGGGCCCACCTCCTGCCGACACAATGGGGTCATCCTCGATGACGATCACCGCGGCCTTGGCCCTCTTCGCCGCTCTCTGGGCCAGTGTTCTGAAAAGAAAGGAGTCCAGATTAGAGCAAGTCAGATGCAAGATATAAACAGCAAGATTGAAGAACTACAAGAGCACCAAAGAAACTCACTCTTCTTCCTCCTCGTCGGAGCTGAGCGCGGAAAGATCGAAGTCCGGCCCTCCTCCGGTGCGGCGAGGTGGACGAGTAGGATCCCTTGCCCGCTTGGCAGGGGCAGTGGCAGTGGCCCGGGAAGATCCCGCTCCAGTTGCCGCTGTTGCGTGAGGCGCTCCCGCGGCAACATTGCTTGCCGCGGTAGAGCGCGTCGCGCGGCTCGGTGGCTGTGGAGCCGGCTATCGCCCCGCTGCGTCCCCGGCCCTGCGAAGGCGCCTCCTTGGCGGGGCCGGGGGCTCCGCCTGCGGCAAGCTCTCTAAAGGCTCAGCCTCCTCCTCGCCGGCCTCGCTCGACTCGGCTTCGGAACCGGCAGGTTCCTCCTCGCCTATGAATTCCGTGCGTTCGGCAAGGTTTTCCGCCTCTGCAGCCTCCGCCTCCTCCACAGTAAACCCAAACACACCGGCAGCAGCTGCGGCCGCAGCCTCTTCCGCCCTAGAAGCGATGAGCTGCAGCTCCTCGTCGGTGGTGTCACGGGTGAGGCTCTTCTGCTCGTCGGCACGGACCGGCACTTCCTCCAAGGTGTCGAAGAACGCTCGCACAACGTCATCCGCAGGCTCTTGCCAAGTTGGGACGATGTCGTGTGAATCGCACAACGGCATCATGGCGCGGATCCGGTCAAGCGAAGAGTTATTGCACAAAGGAACTACGCCCCTCGGCAGTGTGAATTGGTGCTGGGGGTCGCGTTTGAATAATTCCAAGAGCATTGCATCCAACTCCAAGACGGTGAAGTTGTAGTTGATGCGCGGCCGCAGCCTCATGATGTCCGCCGAATTCTTAAATTCCCAGGCGGGCCTCCCTCTCTCCTGCAGGGGGGCAATGCGGCGGCGGAGGAAATCTGCCCCGACAGCACCTACGGTGAGCCCGACAAGCCTGAGGCGAAGAATCCTAGTGATGGCGATCTTCAGCCTCTCGTCTTCCGGGGCCACGTTGCTCCAGTCATTGCCGCGCACTATTGGAGTTTGGCGCACGGCGGTGAAGGGCTGCGGATCCTCCTCGACGATCCAACACCACTCCACTCTCCACTCCTCCCACTTGCTGTGGAGCTCACCCTCCAAGTATGCATCCTTCTTGCCGACTCTCGAGATCCAAGCAATCCCTCTGGCAAGCGGCTCTCCTCTCTCTACCCGAGGCATGAAGTAATGGCGGAAAAGGGCTACACTAGGGTGGACTCCGACAAAGTTTTCGCACAAGTGTGCGAAAACTGCCATGGTCAGGACAGCATTGGGGGTGAAGTCAAGGAGGCGGAAGCCATATGTGTTCATAATATCACAGAAGAACTCCGAGAAGGGCGGGCAGAGCCCGCAATAGAAGAATAGCGGGAAGAACGGGTACCCATTTGGAGCCGACTCCGAGGCAGCGGCCGGGAGTACCCTCGTGCGCGGATGCGCACGCATCTCCGTCGCCGAAAAGAGGTAGAAGTATTCCCTCAGCTCCTGCACGCCGAGCTAGGGGGTGAAGATCGCCCGCTCCTTCCGCAGCGCCGCGAGCCGCTGCGCCTCGGCCGACTTCACACCCTTTCCCTTGTCGGCTTTCGGGGCCATGGCGGAGGTGGTGTGGAAGGTCGATGGCGTGGTGATGCTGGTGGCAATGGGGGGGGCGGAGCGCTGCTCTCTCGGCTTCGAGAAGAAGGGGGGAGCGGCGGAGTTTGTGAAGAAGGAGTAGCAGCAACCAGCGAGGGGGAACGAACTGCCCCTGTTTCCTCTGCTTATAAAGAGGGACGGGGCGGATGTTTCGGCCTTCCAAATAAACAACCACCCACGATCTCTCCCACGATGCCGCATTCAACGCGTGCCGTTATGGGAGAGCGCGGTGGATACTGAACAAGATTTGGCGTGGCCCAGCCCGCGTGTGCCCGTGCCCTGTCTTGGGCCTGGCCCAACAGCGCTAGGCACCGTGTCTGGCCCAGGCCCGGGGGCTCCTGTCGGTGTACTAGAATAGGGGTACCCTAGTACCACGAACTTGTGCACGGGCAGTTGCAGCACCCCGCGGCAAAGGCTTGCCGGGCGAACGCCAAGATCCTCCAAGGTTCCCTTGGAGCCATCCAAGAACAAAGTATTTAAGCTAAAGAGACAAGACCCCGGTAAGAGGAGCTTGCCGGGAAGGCCAACCAAGGCGCTCCAAGGAACTTGTCGCGACGCGCCACTCGCTCCGGCAAGGCAACAAGGCCCCGGCAAGAGGAGCTTGCCGGGAAGACTAAACAAGGTACACCGAGGCCCGGTGAGCGACGAGCTTCTGGACCCGGCAAGATAACAATAGCGGCAAGGTGCTTGCCGCGGCAGGCGGCCACTCTGCGCCCACACTCCAGCGCATCCACCAACGTGTTGCTCTAGGGGCCTCTCCGGGCGCTCGTGGCGGGAGGCTGTGTAGCCAGCGGTGCGCAGTGGCATGCGAAGCTGACAAGACCGCCATCGTGGCGAACGGTGGCGCCCCTAACGGTCCTTTTCTGCACTGTTCGGGCGACTCAGACGGGCATTTAATGCCCTTGTCCCCTGCCGTCAGGGTTAGGTAGGGTGCACTGTACAAGCAATTGTATCAACTACCTTGCTTTTTACGTTTTTACCCTCCTCTGCGTTGCCACCTGTCAGTGACCCCTTTAGCGCATAAAAGGAGGCCCATGCGCAACGTAGAGGGGGTTCGGTTCGGTTCGGTTCGGAGCCTCGGACAGTTTGCTCCGATTCATTCGTAGCCCAGAAAACATCACACTCTCTCGCTCGAGAGCAAGAACACCAGATAATACAACCAGACAAGCAGCAGTAGGAGTGTTATCTCTCCGGAGAGCTCCGAAGCTGGGTAAACTGCTCGTGTGCCTCGCCTCAATCTGCTCTTCGTACGATCTCCGCCCCCCGCCGAACCGAAAGGGGCCCGGTCCGCCGGCCCCATAGGTGTTCGTGGATCAGTTCTCCCCGACAGAAACGAAGGGCATATCTCTCGTTATCTCCACCAGACACCCCCTCTTTCTACACCACTTTCACATACGCACACAAACTATCTCTCGGCCCTCTAAAAGTATGCATGCCCACAACACATTCATGCGTGACGGTCACTGTATTTCAAGCTAAAGCACTATACAGTCACTGGACTTCAGAATATGCTCATTACAGTCACCGTATACATTCTCATGGTGATCATACGGTGTCTAGCTCACGATATGTATCCGTATTTTCTTGATGATACTGACGAACTTTTCACTGATGCGTGCTCCGTATTTTGTTGACGACACCTACGGTCATTGTATTTGAAGCGAAAGCATGATATGGTCACTAGACTTCAGAATAAGCTCGTCACGGTCACCACATACATTTTGTCATGCTAACCAACATGTGGTTGGATGGTTAGGAGGACAGTGGTTTCTCGAGCCCACCAGGGTTAAAGTCCCAGTGCTCAAATTTATCCTGGGTTAATTTCAATATTTTTCGGCGACGTGCGTTCAGTGAGAGGAGACGTTCCACTCGACTACGAGGCACCTATGGTGACTTCATAAAATCTCAAGATCATATGCTGGCTTACTCTCTCGAAGGTGCTCATAGGGGTAGGGTCTGCATGTGTGCGCTTATAGCAGTGAGTGCTTGCACGTATATATGAGCCCTTGCATCTGTACCGTGTTAAAAAATACATGTCATGATTATACGGTCACTGGCTCACCCGTACGACTCCGTATTTTCTTGATGACACAATCAATTGACCAGTCAAACGTTCCACGTGGCGCAACTAGTGTTGCACCATCAGGGCACCTAACCGTGGGGCCCACCTGTCAGCCCGTATATGAAAGAAAGAACTGGTAGTTCTAGTCTGTACTGTGTTAATAAAATACATTTTAGGGTGATCGTACGGTCATTGGCTCACCATATAGCTCCGTAATTTGTTGATGACACGATCAATTGACCAGTCAAACGGTCCACATTCAGCAGCGCACATTACCATAGGGCCCACCCGTCAGCGCATATATGAAGGACATAAATGGTAATAAATTAGTGGTCGGTGGGTATTCGAAGTCGTGAGACCTCTGGTTGGCAGTCGCCGGTGGTGGTGGTGGTGGGGGGGTGATTGGCCGGTGGCGTGGGGATCGCCGG
>NC_041383.1:195323775-195333852 GCF_002162155.2 Triticum dicoccoides
CGACGGTGGGGAGTGGTTTTGGGGCGGGCGGGGTGGCGTGGTGGCGCGGGCCGGCCGCGGGCGATGCAGGCCGGCGGTTCGGCCGTTGGTGGCTGGCGGCTCAGGGGGTGGAGTTTGAAGATAAACTGCAGGCCCTTGATTTCATATCCAAAGGCTGGAAAATCTAATGACCAGAGATGAAAAAGTCAGTCGACTGACGTGTAGCCTCACCTTGCACGTACACATGCACGCACGCAAGACACGCATGCATGCAGGCGTGCAGCACTGATACGTACACATAACGAACACACACATGCATGCAGGCGTGCAACACTAACACGTACACATGCACTCACGAACACACGCACGTATGAACACATGCATGCAACACTGAAATGTACCCTTGCACGCACGCAACACTCGCATGCCTGCATGCACACATCACACGATGCAAGACACACTCTCAACCTATACATGCAGGCAACCTTTGTTAAGGACATGGATTGTTACGTGTATTAATCAATCTTATCTGTGATAAGCAGAACATTGATGTTTGTAGCGGTCTTTATGAATCACAACGTATCGAATGGGCTATCAACATGGTAGGCTTATCTACATGAAATAGATGATGTCACACTAAATGAACAATCATTTGTTTATGAAATGCCCGCTTCTGACCACCCTGGCCCACCAAAAGTTCCTCTGCTATGTGCTGCCTGCATTGTGTCACAGACATGCAGGCCATGTACCCAAAGAGCCCACACGTCAGTGGAAGAATGGCGCGGTGTCGTACGTCAGAGTCGAGGGTGCCAATCGCTGCACGCCCTGCTGAACACGCCTCCTTGCCGCATTCAAATGCCTCCATGAAACCCGCCCGTGTGGAAGCGGAGAAACCCACTCTGTACACACGTCCGTTCATGACCGGGCCAGCATTAAATGCAACACCGGCCGAGCTCCTCCCATCCGCCGTCTATTTAATCTCCTATTTAAACAAGGCCAAACGTCGGCCAAGAATCGCACACCTCCGCCGCTCCCCTATCTGCTCCTTCACCATTTTGTCCACTCTTACAATGGCTTACGAAGAGTAGTTATCCCGCATCCAAGCCGGCTGGGTGGCCCGCCAAGCCTGCCGGATACGAGCTATGCATCTCGCTGATCCACCTCCATCCCCTTGCCCGACGGAGCTAGTTGCCGCCCCAAGCCGGTGTGCGGTTCAACAACTCGCTGCTCCAAGCCAGCTTGACGAGGAGCTACGCACGGGCGTCGTTGCTGCCGTCCACGCCGACGCCTCGTACCGTGTCTCCCGTTTCTGTGGCCGAGACTCCCATGCCGGCGGCCGTGCCATGCAAGAAGTAATAGAAGCCGGGTGCATGGAGAGCGACGAGTCGGTGGCCAGCGCCTCCAAGTTTGCCGCCATCATCAAGGAGAAGTAGAACACGGGAGGCCGTTGCCGCTTAGGTCCCATGAAAGCCACCGCAGAGGCTACGCCGGCGTACACATCAGGTGTATCCTCTTGTTGCGAGGACCTTCGTCGACCCCGCGTGGGCTCCACGGAAGCGGGGAATCCCCCTTCCACCATCATCTTCAGCATCAGCCAATGATATCAGTTGGGCAGTGGGGAAGTGAGGTGTCCTTTGCACGGTAGTCCGGTGATCGTGCCGGACATGAGGAAGACAAATGGATCGGCGGGCAACCATTTAGGTTAGGTATTATATACCTATGCTGTCCAGAACTAGCACCGCGTAGTTCATTTGAATGTAATGCAATCCGTCATGTTTGTATGAAAATCCGGTATTTTATATGACTTTCGTCATTGTTTATATGAAATATCGCCGTGTTTGCATGAATTTCGTCCGGTTTGTGTGCGGCTACGATGGGATGGCGTAATTTGCGGGTCGCTGGTCGCTCTGCGGGGGGCTCGGGTGTCGTGGTGGGACAAAAAAACACACCTTGTGTGAGCTCATCTCCAACGTGCACACTGGAGGATGCATGAGCACCTGAGCCATTCCTCGTTCATCGGTGGCAAAGGCACCGGTGTACAAAAGGGTCACCAATATTTGGCTACCTTGGGAAAGATCCAAATAGCCCCTCCAAGGAGATTAAGTCCCTCGTTCACCGTGGAATTTTGCCATGTGTTGTTTTCATGGACTAGCAAGATGCCCGTGCACTGCACGGAACATCAAGATGCATTTTCTTACAAAACACCTATTGTGATTGACCCATGCAGGAGTAACCCCATTGGTAAAAACTAATGATATCTCGAGAATTTTATTGGAAAAATGGTATCTCGAGAATTTTATCAGACTCCATTTTTGTATACAAGGCCACAAACCCATATTATATGTACCAAGGCAAAAATTAATGTCTTCTAAGTCAATGTTGCAAGCCACCTTGTTTCCTTATTTTTCGTGTAAATTAATGTGTACTCTTCTCTTTCATGCACATCAAGCCAATGCTCACACTCCCGCATGCTTGCAAGGGATAATTATTGTCCTCCTTTGCTAGTACTATGAGGCAAACACCATTAATATTGCATCGATTAGTGTTAGTTGCCTTGTATATCTGCAAATTGTAATTTTGATAGTGGCCTTGTATATAAAAATGGAGGGAGAAAGATGAGAGATAAGGTGAGGAGGACTGGGGCGTGGTGGTGACTGGTGGTCGGACTGGGCGGAGGCATGGGGATGGACGATGCATTATGTCTAGGTTTTTATCTCTCTGACACACACCCACATAGGTGGGGGACGTGCACGAAGAGAAGAGGTGCACGCACGGCGCACTTACTCCTGTCTCTTTCCCAACCACACCCGCACGGGTACAGGGTGGAGCTCATTTCTGTACGAAAAGGCAGCCCACGTGGTAATTTGACAGGTGTACTGGTTGTCCACTTGATGGAGGGAGGATCGTCTACCACAGGTGAACAAAAAAATTGTGACTTGACACGTTATGTTAAAAAAGAGGCAAACCATGTGGGGCCTACCTTAGAGGTAAGGCTCTATACACTGGAGTACGTTTCATGTGTCCCATCAACTCGCAGAACAAGGAGAAGCTTGCTTACGCCGTCTCCCTCACCCACAGGCGCGATGGCTCACAGGATGAGGTGAAGCTTGCTTACTAGTACTCCTAGTACTGTACGCCTTATGCCCGCTTCCTCGCCCACGCGCGCGATGGCTCGCAGGACGAGGAGAAATTTTTACTACTCCCTCTGTTTACTCCTCGTCCCTACCTTGGTTAGAAAGATTATCATATTCTTTGGAATATATATGTCCTTTAGTACTCCCTCCATTTACTTATACAAGGCCACTATAAAAAATACATTTTGCATCTATACAATGCCACAAATAGTAAATGGGACAAAAGTTACTACTCCCTCCTTTCCAGTTTATGGCTCAATTTCAATATCTCTCCAACCAAGGTAGACGGTGAGTGGTGGAATTAATTTCGTAGTATGCACAAGTAATTAGTACCCTCGTTTTTATCAAGAAGTTATGTTTACCGAGGCAATAATTAGAACGAATGCATGATTGACCACTAATTTCCATGAACTTCTACATGCGTTGGTGAGTTTTCTCTTGACACTGCTTGCATCGGATGATCTAACGCACCTCGAAATCCAACATGTGATGGTACTACTAATACTAGTAGAATTGAGACTTATAAAACGGAAAAATGAATGTTTTTTAGATGAGCCCTATAAACCATAGTGGGTACGCACTCCATAAAATCAGATTTTCCCAAAACTAAGTCACTCAACCTTTATTTGCTTGTTTCCCTTCCTGCCTCCTTGCCTCGAACAGACTATGCCGAACTCCCCTGCCTGCCGCGCGGGAAAAGACCCGCCCTCGCCTTTTTTAGTCCGGGTTTGTATCGATGGATCGCGCGAAGCAGCAAAAACCAAGCCATGTCTTGTACTCCTCCATCGACGCTCGCTTTCATGAATTCTGTACTTCCTCTTGCTGACATGTGGGGCATATAGCAACCGGTTCGACGTGTCAAGCACCAAATAATAGTGCAGAACAGCAGGGGGGACGCACCCTAATTGTACCACCCCAGTAGTAATAATGATCAATGAGACGTCAAATCACAATGCCGCACCTTCCCAGACGGACGAAGCAACCATTATTTCACACTTCGGTTAGCCATCATCTCAAACCACGTAGTATTGCTTCTGCCTCAAGAGGGACACGTGCATCGCCTTGGTACATCATGACACGTGGGACCGCATGACAGGCATGCTCCCCCGCCGATCGCTCGGTAAAATCACCTCATTTTTATACTTCCTCCATATCGGTTTACATTGCATGCACGTCGTTATAGGTTGAGAATTTAACTGGCTATATATGTGATGAACATTATATGTTTAGAAACTACTCCGCTTAAGAATCCAATGATATACTTTTTGTGACATAGTAACTCATATTTAGTTAGTCAAATGGATGACCTAGAACTACGTGCACGCCCTATAAATCGAGACGCCTAAAAAACGAGACGAAGAGGGTAGTTCACTACGTATCTTTTTAGATCAATATAGTCGGGATTCACCAAGGAGCAAAACCAAGTGGTAGGCTGCTCCTGTCGTGTTGGCGTAGCAACTCAAGCAGGGTCAGTCCACACACGAAATGGCGACACACTTAACAAGACCCCTTTGGCCGACATGTGGCTCATCCACCGTCTTGTTCCACGTGCGATGCACCAAATTACAGTTCGGAGCAGCGGTTGGAATTGGAGGCACCCCGGTCGTAAGTGCCGCAGTAGTAGAAAATGAGCGATGAGGGGTCAAATCACAAAGCCCCACCTTTCCCGCATTAAGCTGGATGGACAAAGCAACCATCATTTCACTCTAGGGTGCAAGAGCATAAAGAAAAGAGAAAACAATGATGCGTGCGCCAGCTACCTAGGGCACCCTAGGGTAGGGGTCTCCACCATAGATCCTTTTTTTAAAGCGCCTCCACTACAAATCGGCTTCTCCCTCGTCCTCTTGAAGAAAACCGATGATGCATGCAGCGGTAGGGTTCGTAGGAGTACTACGACGTGCGGGCCATGTCATAGTAAACGGGAGAGGGATTGAGTTCAAGTCGATGCCTTAAATATGTGTGGGCCGCTTGGTTTTACAGGAACGAGGCAGCATTTTGGGTTTGTGGACCAGTGGAGATATAGTACGTACAAAAAATTGTGGACGTACTTTCGACCGAAAGGCAATGATGTATGGGCCCGCATTTTGATATACCCGGGGCCGCGTGAAATTTTCTACTCTACTCAAAACTAGTAAGGTACACATGCATTGAACGCATGAGATTTGGAAACCAAATTATGAATAAATACACACTATAGCATGTAAAGCTTTGAGTCATATATGCATGATGGAGATGTTCATTTAGTTCTTATAGTTCATCTCATTCAATTAGTTTTATAAAAATGGTAAGATTCATGGGGTTGTGCATTGTAAAGTATAAAGTAAAAAACAAATAATGGCAATTCATTTAGAAAAAACATTCAATTATGATACGGAAGATTCTAGAACAAAGGAGAAGTGCTTGTGTTTTGAGGTTTGTGCATTATGCTTAAGTTCAAACATGGAGTCTTCTAAATCGTACATGTGGCAGATCTGGTGGAATGTTGATGATATCCAACGGCAAGTAGTGCTCGGATTTGCCATCTCTGCACTGTCGGATTAGCTTCATCCAGCGACCATCTTTCAAAGTTATTCACACACTATATAGTTCTTGTGCCATAGTTGCATGTCTTGGAAAAAAGCTACTAGTGGGTTGTAATAGCTATTTAGGAATAGAAGATGTATACATGGAAGTTCTAGGGAAAGAGATGACATGGGGTATCTCAATTCCTATGAGTAGGGATTGGAAAAGAGATGTCATTTGGTTCACATCATAGGAACTTTTCTATTGAATTTAGAGATGACATGTATCTCAATTCCTATGAGGAGGGATTAGAAAAGAGATGTAATTTGGTTCATATCATAGGAACTTTTCTATTGAATATACGCTAATCTTTATTTTACTTTGAAATTATGGGAGTATAGGAATCCATTCATATGAACCAAGTGGCTCTAAAGCTATAAAAATGATATCATGTTTATTTCCTTTGAAATGTGGAGTATATGAATCTATTCCTATGAACCAATTGGGTCTAAAGGAAAAACCCTATAAAAATCATATCATATAGAGTTCCTATGATATTCCTCCCCACCAAAGGATGGTTGAAATTGCTGCAGGTGATACGATGGTCTTTCTTTGTAGACTCCTTCCCCATCTTTATATTTACCTCTCGAAGATGAATGAAATGATATATACTGGGTATTCTATATGTGCAATTTGGTACACGAAAACTCGGTAAAAGTTTGCGAGGTTCGGATTTTCAATAAAGCTATATGCACTGCATTTTGGAATGGAGGGAGCATACGGCAGTTTCTAACACTCACATGGAAGATTGGTGTGTAGGAGGAGTGGCTGTTCTGTTAAATGACATGGCAAAACTTACACTGTCGGATGCCGATCTAACGGTTCTTACGACGTTCGTCAGGAAAAGGCTTGTGGCGAACGTTTGTCAGATAATGATTTACAGACACATGCATTGCATTGATACGTTCCCCCCTCTCTCTCACGCACACACACCCTCACGAGTCACAACTCTCTCGAGTCCTCTCGCACCCACCGTCTATTTGTAGGTAGATCTCACACACATATGTGCTCTTCACACCCTACCCTCAGAACTTCTAAAAAACAAAAGACGTTGCGCACATTTTATTTTAGCTCACACGTCACACACTTATACTATTTACTCTTGTGGCAAACTTTCTTTGGGCATAGCATATTGTACTCTCACGAAGAGAAGCGGTGCACGCACGCACTAGTTCTCTCACACCCACTCACGGGTACACGTAGGAGCACATTTTTCTGAAGCTGGTACAACAAAATCACTTCACTATACATAAGGAGGAGCCTTAGCGCTTGCTTTACTAGGGTTCTTCTCGTTCACTCTCTCATGCTCTCCAGATCTAAGCAAGACATAGGTGGCCACACTCTCTCTCTGCTCACGGCTGGTCACAAATCTGGCCGAACAACCTCGACCGGGGCAGGGGTGTAGGTGCATCGTTCACGCTGTCGTCGGCGGCGAGGGAGGAGACAAACGGCTGCCCGCGAGTCCCGATCGGCGGCCATGCCGTTCTCTCCGAGAGAGCACCGGCTCGGGAGGGCCTCTGACCCCTTCTTCCTCTCTGCGATATTGTGGCCAAGATGCGGCCTCCCGACGCCGTCTTTGCCACATGCCGATGACCCTCAAGTATATATTCCTTCAAAACCTACCTTGCTCTATTGCCCCAGCTCCCCACTTGGCTTCGCGTGGATCTTTTTCTACTTCCGTCCGCTGTTCCAAAGCCACCTAGACTTTTACTATTATTAGAGGTAAAGCTAGTTCGTACAGTCAACTCTAAGAGTTGGTTCAAACAGGGAAGAAAGTGGGAAAGCTGTAGCATGAATCTAGGACTTGGTTCTAAGAGGAAATGAGGGAAAGTAGTAGATATTGGCTAACCAACCGGTCTCTTGGTTGAAAAGACGAAGAAAGCATGGTGGATGGCGAAGGGTGGGGGAAGTGGACCTGTCTCTTGGTTGAAAAAGGAAAGAAAGTGACGGGTGTTGGGGGACAAAGCAAATGAGAATGAGCAGGTCTAGATTTCCTATGCTCACATAGGAAAATGTCGCCGAGGAGATAAAAAATGGGACAAATGCAGACATGCTGCCTGAGTGTTTGCCGCTCTCGGCAACCACATCTGCCTCACCACTTTATGCCCTTGTTGTCCCTACGCCCATATCGCTCACCTAATGTCACTATATGTAATAGTCTAGTGCCATCGATAAATTGAAGCAATGCCACCACCATTTTATGAAGTGCTTCCGTCTTGCTTTATTTCCCATGAATTGTGTTTCTGTAGTTACACTTAAATCTCACACCGCTAACATTGCTTTATCCCAGTGGAACTGAACAAATTTGATTGCACATTTACTGACCATGTGTTACTCTCATGACAATAATACTAATGCTATTGTTCTGCATGTTAACCTAGTTGCAGTGTTGATGTGATGTGATGCTACTTACTTAAGGGCACTTTCATACTGTCAATCTAGTGCCAATTGTAACACAATAGATGTTGTTGTTAATCATACGCCACTGCAAATATCTGTCACTGTTTAAATAACCGTATTTCGTATTTGCACAAACATGGATGTCTGTCTCCATATCGTTTCGGGATGTCTGTCTCTGTATTGTTTCTATCCGCGCAATCAAAAGCACACACCTCAGTTTTAGTAGAACTGTGTAAAATGAGATGGCTATCCCTCGCTGTCGTCATCTAACCACCCGTCTTCTAGGTATTCCTACATTGGTAGTTACTAGGTAGAATGACACAATCTAAAAGAAGTTGATTCGTATGTTTTACTTCTTGATTGCAGTGTAGGGACGAGTGAAAACAACTGCATCCTAGTCCGGAATAGACTTTCTACCAGTTCATCCATGTACCGAGGACTAGCTGGCACGGCTGCACGACGGTTTTTTGGACAGGTGCACGGACAAGAGGCATTGTGGTCTGCTTATTTATGCAAATAGCGGTGCTTAAATTTAGTGGAATGCACAAGAATTTCAGCTGGTCAGTACACTGCATGGTTCAGTTCAGCATTCCAGCTGAGACCACAATTATAATTGTTTATTCTAGAATGAGAGAACCTAACTCTAGATGGTGGCAACAAGAAAAAACCAGAGTGAACTCCAAGAAATTTAAGCCTACCGGGAGGCCCTTTGCTCAGAGAAGCCTTGCTTGTTTTTTCCTGATTTGTAAACCTTCTCACAACTTTGTCTTTTGTTGTGAACTAGTATATGTTTGTTATGTTCTATGAATCATTGAGATGTATAAAATTGCTTAACTTATGCTTTTCAAGTTTTTCATGAAGCCGAGTTTAATGTGAGTGTTCCACATGAACGCTAGACTAGCATGTGAACGTTTGGAATTTACATTGTGGCCTCAGTTAACTGCATGAACCACTATAACAAGATACATAGTTGCTTATATGTCAGACAGCAGATTGTTGATTGTTAGCTGGTCGATAGCCTAGTGTTGAAGCGAGCTGAGCCAATGTGCCGTGTTTTGCACAACTGCTTACAAGTGGGGTAGCACCAATAGTGTTTACAAGTACTTATGTATATGTCGGCGCACAGTTCTTGAATGAGTACTCTATTTCATCAAAACACACACTGCTCGTAATTTAAACTGTGACAACTTATGTCTTACCATGCCATATTCATGAAAAAACTAGTGAGGACGCATCTATTTCAGCAACAATTATGATGGTTCTCACATGATTCACAGGAACACAAAAGTAGCAGCAGTTCCCATAGACGGATTCAAATAGAGTACTAGCTCAGAGGGCTCAATAACAGGCAAGGTTCGGATAATTAGACACAATCCAAACTACTATTAAACACTAGCTGGGGCAACTATTTCATGCCTTGATCTAATTTGGGCTGGACACAAGACGGACCTTGCCATGAACATCATCGAGGACGTCCGGCAGCAGCTCAATCCTGTGAACCTTCATGAAGACAACCTTATGGCCTTGCCACTCATAAACTTGTTTGTGGAGGCATGCCACGTCATCTTCCTGTGTTAGCTTGACAAGAACAGTATGCCTCACAAATGAACGAGTAGCTTTGAACTTCTTGTGCTTCAGTACACCCTGGACAACACGCCTGACAACAGTGAGGCTAGAATACAACTCGACATTGGTATAAGTGCAAATGGCTTCCAGGATCCAACAACCTAAGAACTCTGTTTTCCTAGTGTGTATATTCAGGTCATCCACCTCATAGCGAGTGACATGTACAACCACACAATCCTTGTCTGCATCAGGGCTCTAGTTGAAACAGAAACAAATTCTGAATTACTTTCCAGTATAAGAAACACAAGTTATTTAAACCACTATGTATAGCATGGCATTGAAGCTAATAAAATTTTGCATTATTCATCACCACATACTTAGACGAAAAACCAAAATCGAGATCGGCAAAGAAGAAAATCACCTTGGGCAGCTCAGC
>NC_041383.1:195334025-195348792 GCF_002162155.2 Triticum dicoccoides
CATGGGAGCTGTAACCTCAAACGGGGCATTGACCATCTCAGTAGTGGTCGTGAGCGTATCTGGGGTCGGCTCGGTGGCTGCCTCCATCTTCTTGGAGCTCTCTATCTCGTGGGGATCAGCCTCCCGCGTCTGCTCCAATATCGGTAGATCTTTGCCTAGTTCTCCTTGGTCCATCATGAAACTGACGAATACTAGTAGACCACTGAAAAGAAAACACAATTGCAATGATAATGAAACAAAAAAGAGAGTGAGGATCGGTTACTGCTTTGCAAAAGTTCTTTTTTTTGCTGAACAAAAATATACCAACATCACGGATCCACTTACCTTCCCTTCGTTGGGAGAGAAGAACGGTGGCAGATGCGAGTGTTGCCTTTCTTGAAGACGGTGAGGGAGAAGGGGATTCAGCGAAGAGTGAAATGATGGTTGCTTCGTCCGTCAAACTTAGACTGCGGGGAGGTGGGGTTTTGTGATATGACGGCTCGTTACTGCCATGCTACGACCGGGGTGACTCTCTGCATGCATACTGCCTTCTAATTTGGTGGATGGCATTTGGGCCCCCGTGTTGCATGGCCCGCATGTTGCATGGCCCGCATGTCGGTGAACAAAAGTATAACGACATTCAGTAGAGGGAGACGTTTCGATGACCTAGGAGGAGCCAAAAGCGGTATTGTATCCACTGTACTAGTAGTAATTGTTTTTCTGGGTAGCTGTAGAGTGTCTCCACTATACTAGTAGTAATTGTTTCTCTGGGCCCAAGACAAAACAGCCCATCCACCCTAGTAAATAGTAAAATCAATTCAAAAGCCCATATATTTACTGAATGAGAGGCGCTACCCACACCCAGCACACCGCCCCCAAAAAAACATGGGTGCTCTTCTTCCTCACTTCCACCCACCTCACGTCAGCTCGCTCCACTCGTACCCCCAAATTTCTCACCTCACTCCTACAGAAAACCCCAGCTCCCCTTCTTCCTCACTACTACAGAAAAACCCCAGCTCCCCTTCTTCTTCACTCGCACTACAACTAGGCTCGTCATTCATTACTCTGCTCAAATCCGTGAGCGCGGCGCGAAGCCCTTGAGGAAAATGGAGTCGGCTGACCCCAACGCCAAGAGGATGAGGCTCCCGCTAGTGGCGGTGCCTGTTGTAGATCTCGCACCCGGTAGCGCAGGGAGAAGCGGCAACCCTGCCCCCACCGGATCCCAGTAACCCGTAGAATCTCGGGTAGACCGCATCAGGGATCTCCCAGACGCCATCCTTGGGAAGATCATTTTTCTTCTCCACACCAAGGATTGCTGCTGCACCCAAGTCCTCTCAATTTGGTGGCGCCCTCTATGGCGCACCGTGCCCCTTAATCTCGACTGTCGTCAGCTATCTCTCTTCAATGATTTTGAAATCCCCAAAGCCATCATCTCCTCCCACCAGGGCTCCGTTCAAAGCCTCTGTATCCCGTCATGCTACCTGAGCAAGCAAACCATGCCCTGCACGGTGGACGCCTGGCTGAAATCCCCTGAATTCATAGAACTACAGCTGCTTGAGTTCTACTATTCCCCTGGAAATCACATACCACATACCGAACGCCATGTACTTGTGCCCTCAACAATGATGTCCATCTCACGGTTTTCCTACTCTCTCCACACCGCCACCTTTGCGCTGTGCTACCTACCAGACAATCTGGTACTAAACCTTTGACTCCCATTTCTCAAGAAACTTTCACTTGTGCGGGTTCGTATATCGGAGGCTTCATTGCACAGCATCATCCACTCCAATTGCCCTGCGCTGGAGTGCTTGGTGCTTGTTTTCACAGTTAGAATCGGTTGTTGCTACCTCTTGAGCACTGCGTTGGATTTCCCCGAAGAGGAGAGGATGATGCAGCAAAGTAGCATAAGTATTTCCCGCAGTTTTTGAGAACCAAGGTATCAATCCAGTAGGAGACCATGCACAAGTCCCTCATACCTACACAAAACGATAGCTCCTCGCAACCAACGCGATTAGGGGTTGTCAATCCCTTCACGGTCACTTACGAGATGGAGATCTGATAGAGATGATAAATAATATTTTTGGTATATAGATGCAAAGTGAAAAGTAAAAGGCAAAGTAAAAACATAGCAAATAATAAAGCAATGGAGATTGATATGATGAGAATAGACCCGGGGGCCATAGGTTTCACTAGTGGCTTCTCTCAAGAGCATAGATATTCTACGGTGGGTGAACAAATTACTATTGAGCAATTGATAGAATTGAGCATAATTATGTGTATATCTAGGTATGATCATGTATATAGGCATCACGTCCAAGACAAGTAGACTGAAATGATTCTGCATCTACTACTATTACTCCACTCATCGACCGCTATCCAGCATGCATCTAGAGTATTAAGTTAAAAACAGAGTAACGCCTTAAGCAAGATGACATGATGTAGAGGAATAAATTCATGCAATATGATAAAAACCCCATCTTGTTATCCTCGATGGCAACAATACAATACGTGCCTTGCTGCCCCTTCTGTCACTGAGAAAGGATACCGCAAGATTGAACCCAAAGCTAAGCACTTTTCCCATTGCAAGAACTACCAATCTAGTTGGCCAAACCAAACGGATAATTCGAAGAGACTTGCAAAGATAACTCAATCATACATAAAAGAATTTAGAGAAGATTCAAATATTATTCATAGATAAGCGGGATCATAAACCCACAATTCATTGGTCTCAACAAACACACCGCAAAAAGAAGATTACATCAAATAGATCTCCACGAGAGAGGGGGAGAACATTGTATTGAGATCCAAAAAGAGAGAAGAAGCCATCTAGCTACTAGCTATGGACCGAAAGGTCTGAAGTAAACTACTCACACTTCATCGGAGGGGCTATGGTGTTGATGTAGAAGCCCTCCATGGTGGATGCCCCCTCCGGCGGAGCTCCGGAACAGGCCGCAAGATGGGATCTCGTGGATACAGAAGGTTGCGGGGGTGGAATTAGGTTTTTGGCTCCTCTTCTGATTGTTTGGGGGTACGTAGGTATATATAGGAGGAAGGAGTACGTCGGTGGAGCAACAGGGGGCCCACGAGGTAGTGGGGCGCACCCTAGGGGGGGGGGGGCGCCCCCCATCCTCGTGAACACCTCTGTTACTTCTTGAAGTAGGGTCCAAGTCTCCTGGATAACGTTCGGTGAGAAAATCACGTTCCCGAAGGTTTCATTCCGTTTGGACTCCGTTTGATATTCCGTTTCTTCGAAACACTAAAATAGGCAAAAAACAGCAATTCTGGGCTGGGCCTCCAGTTAGTAGGTTAGTCTGAAAAATAATATAAAAGTGGAAAATAAAGCCCAATAGAGTCCAAAACAGTAGATAAAGTAGCATGGAGCAATCAAAAATTATAGATACGTTGGAGACGTATCAGGCATCTCCAAGCTTAATTCCTGCTCGTCCTTGAGTAGGTAAATGATAAAAAGAGAATTTTTGATGCGGAGTGATACTTTGGCATAATTTCAATGTAAATCTCTTAATTTTGGCATGAATATTCAGATCCAAAAGATTCAAGACAAAAGTTCATATTGACATAAAAATAATAATACTTCAAGCATACTAATCAAAGCAATCATGTCTTCTCAAAATAGCATGGCAAAAGAAAGTTCATCCCTACAAAATCATATAGTTAGGCTATGCTTCATTTTCGTCACACAAAGATGTTCCCAACTTCTATACCCCCGATGACAAGCCAAGCAATTGCTTCGTACTTAAATAATCTCAAACTTTTCCAACCTTCACGCAATACATGAGCGTGAGCCATGGATATAGCACTATGGGTGGAATAGAATATGATGACGGGGATTGTGTGGAGAAGACAAAAAAGGAGGAAGTCTCACATTGACGAGGATAATCAATGGGCTATGGAGATGCCCATCAATTGATGTCAACATGAGGAGTAGGGATTGCCATGCAACGGATGCACTAGAGCTATGAATGCTCAACAAAAGAAAACTAGTGGGCGTGCATCCAACTCGCTTGCTCATGAAGACCTACGGCATTTGAGGAAGTCCATCGTAGGAATATACAAGCCAAGTTCTATAATGAAAAATTCCCACTAGTATAAAAAAGACAACTTATGAGACTCACTACATGAAGAACAAGGTGCTACTTTGAAGCACAATATACGAGACTCACTACATGAAGAACAAGGTGCTACTTTGAAGCACAAGTGTGGAAAAAGAGATAATAGCACTGCCCCTTTTTTCCTTTTTTTTCTTTGGCCTTTTTTTTCTTTTTGGCCTTTCCTTTTTTTCTCTTTTTTTGGGGACAATGCTCTAATAATGATGATCATCACACTTCTATTGATTACATCATAAGGATTACAACTCGAAACTTAGAACAAAGATATGACTCTATATGAATGCCTCCGGTGGTGTACCGGGATGGTGCAATGAATCAAGAGTGACATGTATGAAAAATAATGCATGGTGGCTTTGCCACAAATATGATGTCAACTACATGATCATGCAATGGAATATGACAAAAGTAATGTATGTCATGAATATGATGATGGAAGTTGCATGGCAATATATCTCGGAATGGCTATGGAAATGCCATGATAGGTAGGTATGGTGGCTGTTTTGAGGAAGATATAAGGAGGTTTATGTGTGATAGAGCGTATCGTATCACGGGGTTTGGATGCACCGGCGAAGTTTGCACCAACTCTCAAGGTGAGAAAGGGCAATGCACGGTACTGAAGAGGCTAGCAAAGGCGGAAAGGTAAAAGTGCGTATAATCCATGGACTCAACATTAGTCAAAAGAACTCATATACTTATTGCAAAAATTTAGAAGTCATCAAAAATCAAGTACTACGCGCATGCTCCTAGGGGGATAGATTGGTAGGAAAAGACCATCGCTCGTCCCCGACCGCCACTCATAAGGATGCACAAGCCAGGTACACTTCATGTTTCAAATTTGTTACACAACTTTAACCATACATGCATGCTACGGGACTTGCAAACTTCAACACAAGCATTTCTCAAATTCACAATTACTCAACTAGCATGACTTTGATATTATCACCTCCATATCTCAAAATAGTTATCAAGCATCAAACTTATCTTAGTATTCAACGCACTCAAAAGAAAGTTTCACATATCTTGAATACCAAGTATATTAATATTAACCAAATTACCATGCTATTAACGACTCTCAAAATAATCTAAGTGAAGCATGAGAGATCAATAGTTTCTTTAAAACAAATCCACCACCGTGCTCTAAAAGATCTAAGTGGAGCACTAGAGAAAAAATTATCACGCTCAAAAGATATAAGTAAAGCACTATGAGCAAAACTATCAAGCTCAAAAGATATAAGTGAAGCACATAGAGTATTCTAGAAAATTCCAATTTATGTATGGCTCTCTCAAAAGGTGTGTACATCAAGGATGATTGTGGTAAACTAACAAGCAAAGACGCAAATAATAAAAGATGCTCCAAGCAAAACACATATCATGTGGTGAATAAAAATATAGCTCCAAGTAAATTACCGATGGAAGTAGATGAAAGAGGGGATGCCTTCTGGGGCATCCCCAAGATTTGACTTTTTGGTGTCCTTGTATTATATTGGGGGTACCATGGGAATCCCCAAGCTTAGGCTCTTGCCACTCCATGTTCCATAATCCATCAAAAGAATTCACCCAAAACTTGAAAACTTCACAACACAAAACTCAATAGAAATCTCGTGAGCTCCGTTAGAGAAAGAAAACAAAAGACTACTTTAAGTACTGTAATGAACTCATTATTTATTTATATTGGTGTTAAACCTACTGTATTCCAACTTATCTATGTATTATAAACTATTTTACTAGCCATAGATTCATCAAAATAAGCAAACAACACACACAAAACAGAATCTGTCAAAAACAGAACAGTCTGTAGCAGTCTGTAACTAACACAAACTTCTGGAACTCTAAAAATCCTACAAAAATAGGAAGTCCTGTAAAATGTGTTTATTGAACAGAAGAAAAAAGAATCAACTCAAAAGCACATTTATGTGATTTAACAAAATTATAATCGTGCGTGCAAAGTTTCTGTTTTTCAGCAGAATCAAATCAACTATCATCGTAGGTTGTCCTATAGGTTCTACTTGGCACAAACACTAACTAAAACATAAAAACACATCTAAACAGAGGCTAGATGGATTATTTATTCCTAAACAGAAGCAAAAACAAAAAAACAAAAATAAAATTGGGTTTCCTCCAAACAAGCGCTATCGTTTAACGCCCCTAGCTAGGCATAAAAGCAAGGATAGATCTAGGTAGTGCCGTAGTAATAAGATAGATCGGTGAAACTCATTTCATATTCTCTATGTTCAGCAGAAAGTTTTATTTGAGGCAAGCAAAAGGAATCAAAAGGGCTAAATTTAATAGGGCAAAAATCCCCAAGATCAATTTTAGGAGGTATAGGTTCTTCTTTTGGCCCTTCATAATGCACAACCAATTCATCATTATAAGCGTTCTTTTGACAGTACCTTGTGAGTCTATACTCAAGAGAGTATCTAACTCATTATTTCGAATAGACAAATCATCATTAAGTTCAGAGATTCTATCAATTAAAATGTTGGTTGGCACCTTTTTTCTAAGGTTTTCATTGAAAGCAACATAGTCAAGAGATTGAAAACGCATAATTTCTTCTTGATCAAAGAGGATAGATTCTATGGGAGGACGGCCGGCGTCCACCCTATAATGTGCAAAGATTTCTTTGGCCTATTTTATTATAAATTTGAATTCATGAGCCAAAAAGATAGTAGCGGCACGCTTAACAGAGGAGTGTTTGATATTAGAAAATTCTAGGAAAATCCTTTGTATAGAAGGGTGCATATGCATAAATTGCCTTTCAAGTTCAACGATAAGCATGGCAATGGTGTCCGCAAAACTACTAGTTCTATGAAGAACAGAACTGCCCATAGAGGGCAAAGCACCGGAACAAGTAAAGAAATCTTGAATAACTCCTTTTCCAATAATATTACCACTACCGATTCAAAATCTTTTTGTATGATAGGTAGGGGATTCTTCAACAGGAGCTTCATAATTTTCCATGATATTATTATCGCCCATGCCGGCAATAATTTCCCCAATTTCAGACATAACGATAAGAAAGCAAACTAACACACGAGCAAACAAAAAGGCAACAGGAAAAAGAGGAGGAGAATGGGAAAGAGAGGGCGAATAAAATGGCGAGGGTGAAGTGGGGGAGAGGAAAATGAGAGGCAAATGGCAAATAATGTAATGCGAGAGATAGGGATTGTGATGAGTACTTGGTATGGTTGACTTGCTCTTGCGTGAGCCTCCCCGGCAACGGCGCCAAAAATTCTTCTTGCTACCTCTTGAGCACTGTGTTGGATTTCCCCGAAGAGGAGAGGATGATGCAGCAAAGTAGCGTATGTATTTCCCTCAGTTTTTGAGAACCAAGGTATCAATCCAGTAGGAGACCACGCACAAGTCCCTCGTACCTACACAAAATGATAGCTCCTCGCAACCAACGCGATTAGGGGTTGTCAATCCCTTCACGATCACTTACGAGAGTGAGATATGATAGAGATGATAAATAATATTTTTGGTATTTTTGGTATATAGATGCAAAGTGAAAAGTAAAAGGCAAAGTAAAAACAAAGCAAATAATAAAGCAATGGAGATTGATATGATGAGAATAGACCCGGGGGCCATAGGTTTCACTAGTGGCTTCTCTCAAGAGCATAGATATTCTACGGTGGGTGAACAAATTACTGTTGAGCAATTGATAGAATTGAGCATAACTATGAGTATATATAGGTATGATCATGTATATAGGCATCACGTCCAAGACAAGTAGACCGAAACGATTCTGCATCTACTACTATTACTCCACTCATCGACCGCTATCCAGCATGCATCTAGAGTATTAAGTTAAAAACAGAGTAACGCCTTAAGCAAGATGACATGATGTAGAGGGATAAATTCATGCAATATGATAAAAAAACCATCTTGTTATCCTCGATGGCAACAATACAATACGTGCCTTGCTGCCCCTTCTGTCACTGGGAAAGGACACCGCAAGATTGAACCCAAAGCTAAGCACTTCTCCCATTGCAAGAACTACCAATCTAGTTGGCCAAACCAAATGGATAATTCAAAGAGACTTGCAAAGATAACTCAATCATACATAAAATAATTCAGAGAAGATTCAAATATTATTCATAGATAAGCCGGATCATAAACCCACAATTCATCGGTCTCAACAAACACACCGCAAAAAGAAGATTACATCGAATAGATCTCCACGAGAGAGGGGGAGAACATTGTATTGAGATCCAAAAAGAGAGAAGAAGCCATCTAGATACTAGCTATGGACCCGAAGGTCTGAAGTAAACTACTCACACTTCATCGGAGGGGCTATGGTGTTGATGTAGAAGCCCTCCATGGTGGATGCCCCCTCCGGCGGAGCTCCGGAACAGGCCCCAAGATGGGATCTCATGGATACAAAAGGTTGCGGCGGTGGAATTAGGTTTTTGGCTCCTCTTCTGATCGTTTGGGGGTACGTAGGTATATATAGGAGGAAGAAGTACGTCGGTGGAGCAACAGGGGGCCCACGAGGCAGGGGGCGCGCCCTAGGGGGGGCACCCTCGTGACCGCCTTTGTTACTTCTTGGAGTATGGTCCAAGTCTCCTGGATCACGTTGGGCGAGAAAATCACGTTCCCGAAGGTTTCATTCCGTTTGGACTCCGTTTGATATTCCGTTTCTTCGAAACACTGAAATAGCAAAAAAACAGCAATTCTGGGTTGGGCCTCCGGTTAGTAGGTTAGTCCCGAAAATAATATAAAAGTGGAAAATAAAGCCCAATATATTCCAAAATAGTAGATAAAGTAGCATGGAGCAATCAAAAATTATAGATACGTTGGAGACGTATCAGTTGTCTCCAAATAAAGTCACCTAACCTTGTAAGAATTGGAATTTCTTTTGACGGAAGGCAGCTCATCATCCAAGATGCCCCTTCACTTCAAAGATTGATCCCTGATTCTAGTTATTCACCGTTGCAAATAACCGTCGTCTCTGCGCCTAAACTGGAGACCTTGGGTGTAATGCATGATCTCTGTGCTCATTTCAATATTGTGTTTGGCTCCCCAGTTCTTCACATACTTTATATTATCATCTACACTTGTAACCATAAGCTGCATTTTAAATTTTTGTGAATAAGGTTTATATCATCTTGGAGTACACATTTTGTACTAATATTATGTTCTATGCTCAATAAAGAGCTTCTCCATGGATGGCATGTAAATGGTGCTGGATTCTGTCAAGATCTTATATATCCAAATGAATAGTTTTGATCTGAACAAGATTATTGGCTTGCTGCAATGCTTGGTCAACTTTGCAACTACAATTCATCATCTTTTCAAGAAGGGTCACGTATCGGAGCCTTTATGCAAGTCCACATACTCAACTATCATTTAATCTTCTATGATTACTAACACTCACCGCATACACATGAGCAAAACATTTCAATCGGACACATAGAAAGATAGGGGCTTATAGTTTTGCCCCCCAATGAATTCACCTCAAGGGTGATTTCAACAATAATAACTCATGCTACCCATATTCAACTGGATATATGTGCCTAGATCTTTCCTCACCACATGACGCTTGCCAAAGGAGAAAATAAAAAGGAATAGAGAGAAGAACTTTGACTCTTGCATGAAAGTAAATACATAAAAGTAAAAGATAGGCCCTTCATGGAGGGAAGTAGAGGTTGCCATGCGCTTTTTGCTTGTATGCTCTGCCCCTTAGTGCAAGAGAACATCACGTTATATTGCCCCTTGTGATGGCAACCTTTATTATGTAGTCTATCGCTTTTATTCTTCGCCATCACAAGTTCATACAACACTCAATTTTCCCTTACACTAAATGATCTTACACTTCTAGAAGCAATTTTTATTGCCCTTATTACACCGATGACAACTTACTTGAAGGATCTTACTCAATCCATAGGTAGGTATGGTGGAATCTCAAACAAGATTTGGGTTTAAGGGTTTTGGATGCGCAAGTAGTATCTCTACTTAGTGCGGAATTTTTGGCTAGCAAAGATAGGGTCAAGCACCACATGTTGAAGGATCTATGACAATATATCTTCTATGTGAATATGAACAAACATAAATCATTATGTTGTCTTCCTTGTCGAACGTCAACAATTTTGGCATATAGTATTTGATGGGTGCTCACAATCACAAAATATTTCCAGGATAGTGTATTTGCATGTGAATCTTCTCTACCCTTATTAATTCTTTCATGAGTTGCATCATTGACCAATACTATGTTTGTTAATCTACAATAAAATTTTCTACTTATACTTTTCCTTGTGTAATTTCATCACTTACCATAAGGTTAGCATATGATCTTTTCATTTATTTCCTTTCTTTTTATTGAAAGAAGAAAGTAAAGAAGGCAAAATTCAAACTAAACTCTATTATATACCTCTCACACGATTACAAAGATTGATCACTAAGCAAACTCTCGAAAAGAAAGGATCGAACTAAACTTTTATTCATCTAAAGCAAAAGATAGCCGTGGATCGAACTTAGAAAAGTAAAGGCAAAAGATAGTGGAGATGATATGATACCGGGGCACCTCCCCCAAGCTTGGCGAAAGCCAAGGGGAGTGCCCATACTCGATACTCAATTTTCTTTTGGTGATGAAGAAGGAGGTGGTGATGATGAAGTAGAAGCAATCTTGTCCAATATATCTCTGAGTGTATCTCTTAAGCTGTGAATCTCCCGAAGAGCTTGACGAAGCAGCTCAGTGTTCTTATCTACTTCAGCAAAATGTTTATTTTTCGGGCCCCAATAATTTGTCACTGCATCACTTTCTCTTGGACAAGATATGTCCCAATTGGACGGTATATGCACACGAGGAGTGTTTTCAAACCCATAATTATGAATCAAATTGTGGAAATTTTCTTGATGTAACCTGTGTAGAGGTCTCCTTGCAGGGAGTTCTTCCTGATCCCTTGGGCCCTCTTGAATGTTTATTAGCCTCATAGCTTGATGGGGGTTAGGATGAGTGGAGATGCCAGTCAGAGTGCCTCTCTCTGAGGTCGGAGGGTGAACTCCAAACGAGTCCCCCTCATCTTCCTCCATAACGACCTCTTAAAATCCCTCCCCCTGGACTCTAACTGAAGCAACCAAGCTTCGCCTTCTTCTGTGTTGGAGGAGGGACAAGACATGATGCCTGGCTCAACAGATCGAACAAAAAACATCAGGAAAAGAAAACAGGAGATTTCTCCGTGATACGAAGGTCAACATGTTCGAGGGGTATATAAAGATTTTTTTATCTTGGGGAACAAGCAGAACGGAAGAAAAATGGGGCCCGAAAAGTACCCAAGGTGGGCACAACCCATCGGGGTGCGCCTGGCCACCAGGGTCACTTTCCTGGAAGTTTCTTATTTTCCTAATTTTTTAAATAATCCAAAACTGACAAAAAATATTTTTGTGGATTTTTGGGAGTCCGTTTACTTACCGTATCACGCACCTCCCTTTTTTCACGATTCTGGAGTGTTCCGGAAGGTTTCTTTTATGTGTTCTTCCTGTGTTATAGTTTGGATAATATTGCTTTCAACATGAATGGACGTACCTGAGATATAATGTTTTATTCGTTGCCCATTAACAACCTTCGGGTTAGTACCTTCGACATTATTTATTTTGATACCTCCGGATCGATAGACCTCCTCGATAACATAGTGTCCTTCCCATTTGGAGAGGAGTTTTCCTGCAAAGAATCTAAAATAAGAGTTGTACAAAAGAACATATTCTCCAACTTTGAACTCACGCTTTTGGATTTTTTTTGTCATGCCATCTTTTAACTTTTTCTTTGTATAACTTTGCATTTTCATAAGCCTTGGTTCTCCAATCATCTAATGAGCTAATATCAAATAACCTCTTTTCACTAGCAAGTTTGAAGTCATAGTTGAGTTCTTTGATTGCCCAATATGCTTTATGTTCTAACTCAAGAGGCAAATGACAAGCTTTTCCATAAACCATTTTATAAGGAGACATACCCATAGGATTTTTATATGTTGTTCTATAAGCCCAAAGTACATCATCTAATTTCTTAGACCAATTCTTCCGGGACCTATTGACAATTTTTTTGTAAGATTAGTTTTATTTCTCTATTGCTGAGTTCAACTTGACCACTAGACCGAGGGTGATAAGGTGATGCAATTCTATGGTTAACATCATACTTAGCAAGCATTTTACGGAAAGCACCATGAATAAAGTGTGAACCACCATAAGTCATTAAATATCTAGGGACTCCAAACCTTGGGAAAATAACCTCCTTAAGCATTTTAATAAAGGTGTTGTGATCAGCTCTACGGAGGGCAAAAGTGCTCCTGCCCAGGTTCCGCCTCGAGATGATGGCGCTTCGTCCCGAAAGTCCTCTCCTTATTTTTTCTAGGTTAAAATAACTTATATACTAGAAGAGGGGCACCGGAGGTGGGCCTGGGTGAGCACAACCCACCGGGGCGTGCCTGGGCTCCCTAGCACGCCCAGGTGGGTTGTGCCCACCTGGTGGCTGATGGTGTCCTGGACTAGGGGGGACTCACCACGTCGTCTCCCGGTCAAGTGGATCGGGCCGAGGACCCCCATGGCGGTTTACTCATGGGCCAAACTCCGGGAACCTTCCAATGAGTAGACCAATTTTCGGGTCTGTTTTCTGCGCGAATACGGAACCAACCCGAACTCATGTTTCTTTATGAACATGACATTGGACAACCTTTTTAAAGGAATTTTCTTCTAGCGTATTGTGTATTGTTCTTCAACACACGCCCATACAATTTTAATCCTCCTATGAGGTAATCTACGCCATCATGCTGGTGTCAAACCAGTCCGACAATATTGCCCCACGGCTGCCGACCTGCGTTAGACACGTTGTTGCTTTTTGAGCCGAGCTCAACTTCTTCGGATCCTCATCTCGGCGAGCCGAACAAGAGTTCGGAATCACCAAGGATAAATCATCACCAACATCGCCTCCCCACGGATTACACGGAGTGGGCACACAGGCATCGCCGCATGGTCACTTCATCAATATCCGCATTGACCGCGTCACAAGTTACGACCTGCATCGGCATGGCCGCACTATTGCTTTTTCAAGCCGATCTCCATCACGCCAAACTATTTCAACACCTCGGCGGACATGGCAGCTGCAACGTCTCCTTACCGACCAGCTCCATTACCTCGACTGGACCAAGGGCTTGACCTCATCTTCGTCAAACCTACTCCGGTGACTTTGGCGTCACCAACCGACCAGCTTCGTCATGTTAGCTGGACCAGGGCTTCGCCTCGGCAAGCCAACCTTGGCCAGCATTGCCATGCTGTCGCTTCATCTCCCATCAGGCAATGGATGTGCAGATCGAGTCCCAATTTTGGTAGTCACCTTCCTTCGGATAGCTACAACAAACAAACCAGGATTCGGTCATACCTCCTAATGCTAGATTTCTCTCTTATCATAACATGAAAAAGAGTGTTGTCTTTCCCCCCACAGCCAGGAAGCATCCATGGGTGATCGGAGCTTTAGACATCACGGGCAAACTCCGTAAGGAAATAATGGATCTCAAACAACAAGTCAATAGGCTCGAGGAAGAAAATCCCATTCTGAAGGGTATTATTGCCAAGAATATTGGACCATCACCTCCTAAGAAAGAGACATAAACACATGGGTATGGGCACTCCCCTTGGCAACTGCCCATCTTGGGGGATGTGCCCCGGTATCGTATCACCATCACACCTTTACCTTAATCGTTTTTCTTAGTTCGATCCTTTTGGTTATAACTTGGTTTATTAGAATAAAGTTTTAGTATGATCTAGCTTTGAGTTTTACTTTATGTTCCCTCTATGTAATCGACTCCAAGAGTTATATAATAAAAGTTAGTTTTGAGTTGAGGGCTTTGCTTTCTTGCTATAATCATGAGAAAAAGAAATAAAGAATAGAAGAGATAAAAGATTATATAATGATCTTATGGGAAGTGACGACTTCACATGTAAGAAGTATGTCGCATGAAACTTGTTGTTAGTTGACAAACATAGTTTTGGTCATTGTTGCAATTAATAGGAGGTAATAAAGAAAGAGAGGTCTCACATATAGATATACTATCTTGGACATCTTTTGTGATTGTGAGCACTCAATAAAATATTATATGCTAAAAGGTTGATGTTGGACAAGGAAAACAACGTAATGGGTTATGTTTCTTTATATCCGAATAGAAGTTATATTATTATGGATCCTCCAACTTGTTGAGCTTTCTTCTCACCCCTTGCTAGCAAAATCTTTCGCACCAAGTAGAGATACTACTTGTGCATCCAAACATCCCTTAACCCAGTTTTGCCATGAGAGTCCACCATACCTACCAATGGATTGAGTAAGATCCTTCAAGTAAGTTGTCATCGGTGCAAGCAATAAAATTGCTCTCTAAATATGTAAGATCTATTAGTGTGAGGAAAATAAGCTTTATACGAACTTGTGATATATAAGAAATAAAAGCGACAGACTGCATAATAAAGTTCTTTATCACAAGTGGCAATATAAAGTGACGTTCTTTAGCACTAAGATTTTGTGCATCCAACCATAAAAGCGCATGACAACCTCTGCTTCCCTTTAAAAAGGGCCTATCTGTTATTTATCCTCTACCTTGATACAAGAGTCATGGTGATCACCACCTATTCCTTTTACACCTTTTCTTTTTGGCAAGCACTTTATGTTGGGGTGAGATCCAGAT
>NC_041383.1:195349234-195369332 GCF_002162155.2 Triticum dicoccoides
AATTGGATGTAGATATTCATAAGCTATTATTGTTGACATTACCCTTGAGGTAAAAGGTTGGGAGGCGAAACCATAAGCCCCTATCTTTCTCTGTGTCCAATTGAAACTTTGATCTCATAAGTATCGCGAGTGTTAGCAATTATGAAAGACTAAATTATAATTGAGTATGTGAACTTGCTTAAAAGCTCTTATATTGATTATTTCTTATGTTATGATAAATTGCAATTGCTTCATTGACTGAGATCATAGTTTGTTAGTTTCCAATAAAGTTCTTATTTCATACTTTACCTTGTGAATGAATTGTTACTTTAACATAAGAAATTATATGACAATATATGTTGTTGTTCTAAAGGTGATCATGATGCCTTCATGTCCATATTTTATTTTATCGACACCTCTGTCTCTAAACATGTGGGCATGATTATTGATCTAGGCTTTCACTTGAGGACAAGCGAGGTCTAAGCTTGGGGAGTTGATACGTCCATTTTGCATCATGTTTTTATAATCATGTTTTTATATTGATATTTATTGCATTATGGGCTATTATTACACATTATGGTACAATACGTATGCCTTTTCTCTCTTATTTTATAAGGTTTACACAAAGAGGGAGAATGCCGACAGCTGGAATTCTGGACCGAAAAGGAGCAAATCTGAGAGACCTATTCTGCACAACTCCAAAAGTCCTGAAAATTTACAGAGAATTATTTTGGAATATGCTAAAAATATTGGGCAAAGAAAATACTAAAGGGGACCCACCAGGTGGCCACAAAGGTGGGGGCGCGCCCTACACCCCTGGGCGCGCCTCCTTGTCTATGGACCCACTGGCAGGTCTCCACTGGCCCTCTTCTGCTATATGATGTCTTTTGACCAGGAAAAAAAATTAGAGCTTTCGGGACGAAGCGCCACCGTCTCTAGGTGGAGCTTGGGCAGAACCAATCTAGGGCTCCGGTGGAGCTGTTCTACCGGGGAAACTTCCCTCCGGGAGGGGAAAATCGAAGGCATCGTCATCACCAACGATCCTCTTGTCAAGAGGGGGTCAATCTCCATCAACATCTTCACCAGCACCATCTCCTCTCAAACCCTAGTTCATCTCTTGTATCCGATATTTAATGATAGATGGGTGTTCACACTTTATTCATGGCACTTTCCATAAATTGCTTGCTAAGTATGATCTTAACCATAGAATTGCATCTCCTTATCATCCTCAATCTAGTGGTCAAGTAGAATTGAGTAACCGAGAAATAAAGTTGATCTTGCAAAAGACTGTTAATAGATCTAGAAAGAATTGGTCCAAGAAACTTGATGATGCATTATGGGCTTATTGAATTGCTTATAAAAACCCTATGGGTATGTCTCCATATAAAATGGTTTATGGAAAAGCATGTCACTTACCTCTTGAACTAGAACATAAAGCTTATTGGGCAATTAAAGAGCTCAACTACGATTTCAAACTTGCCGATGAAAAGAGGTTATTTGACATTAGCTCACATGATGAATGGAGAACCCAAGCCTATGTGAATGCCAAGTTGTTTAAAGAAAAAGTTAAAAGATGGCATGAAAAAAGAATACAAAAGAATGAATTTAATGTAGGTGACCATGTCTTGCTATACAATTCTCATGTAAGATTTTTTGCAGGAAAGCTTCTCTCAAAATGGGAAGGTATTTATATTATCGAGGAGGTTTACCGCTCTGGTGCCATCAAAATCAATAACGCTGAAGGCAATAACCCGAAGGTGGTAAACGTGCAAAGAATCAAACATTATATCTCAGGTACTGCCATAAATGTTGAGGCCAATATTATTAATACCATAATGCTAGAGGAGTACATAAGGGACACCTACGAGAACGTTTCGGACTCCGAAAAGGAATAGGTATGTGGTACGGTAAGTAAACAGACTCCAAAACTTTTCTAATGGCATTTTACTCTGTTTTGGAATGTTTAAAAAATTAGTAAAATTAAAAGTAGTCCAAAAAGTGCATGAGGAGGCGACAAGCCCTGGGGGCGTGCCCTACCCCCTGGGCGCGCCTCCCTGGCTTGTGGCCACCTCGTGTGCCCTCCGGACTCCATTTTCTTGTGGAACACTTCTTTTGGTTGGTAAAAAATCATTATATAATTTCTCGAAGGTTTTGACTATCATACCTCGACAATATCCTTTGTTCTTGCATGTAGCTCATTCTGCAGCAGATTCAGAGCAAGATGTCTTTGCAAGAGTCGGCCGGGGAGAGTCGTGTCTCTCACCCGGCACAGGACCCAAGGGCCTATAGCCAAGCTGAACCCTTTGGATGGTCAATAGAGGAAGAGATGGAGTCCAACCTTAAAAGTGTAGAGGGCATGGAGGAGGATCAAGAAGCCGCTTCTTGCTTTCAACCAAGAGTTCTGCTTATCGGATTCAGTCATACCTCCTAATTCTAGATTCCTCTCTTATGATAACATGAAAAGGAGTGTTGCCTTTTCCCACGCAGCCAGGAAGCATCCATGGGTGATCGGAGCTCTAGCCGTCACCGGGAAAACCCCATAAGGAAATAATGGTTCTCAAACAACAAGTTAATAGGATCGTGGAAGAAAATCACTTTCTGAAGGGTATTATTGCCAAGAATATTGGGCCATCACCTCCAAAGAAAGAGACATAAATACATGGGTATGCGCACTCCCCTTGGCAACTGCCAAGGAGGTGCCCGGGTATCATATCACCATCACACCTTTAACTTAATCGTTTTTCTTAGTTCGATCCTTTTGGTTATAACTTGGTTTATTAGAATAAAGTTTTAGTATGATCTAGCTTTGAGTTTTACTTTATGTTCCCTCTATGTAATCGACTCCGAGAGTTATATAATAAAGTTTAGTTTTGAGTTGAGGGCTTTGCTTTCTTGCTATGATCATGTGAAAAATAAATAAATAATAAAAGAGATAAAATATTATATAACGACATTATGGGAAGTGACGACTTCACATATAAGAAGTATGTCGCATGAAACTTGTTGTTAGTTGACAAACATAGTTTTGGTCATTATTGCAATTAATAGGAAGTAATAAAGAAAGAGAGCTCACATATAAATATACTATCTGTTGGAAATATGCCCTAGAGGCAATAATAAAAGCATTATTATTATATTTCCTTGTTCATGATAATTGTCTTTATTCATGCTATAATTGTGTTATCCGGAAATCGTAATACATGTGTGAATAACAGACACCGACATGTCCCTAGTGAGCCTCTAGTTGACTAGCTCGTTGATCAACAGATAGTCATGGTTTCCTGACTATGGACACTGGATGTCATTGATAACGAGATCACATCATTGGGAGAATGATGTGATGGACAAGACCCAATCCTAAACATAGCACAAGATCGTATAGTTCGTTTGCTAGAGTTTTCCAATGTCAAGTATCTTTTCCTTAGACCATGAGATCGTGTAACTCCCGGATACCGTAGGAGTGCTTTGGGTATGCCAAACGTCACAACGTAACTGGGTGACTATAAAGGTAGACTACGGGTATCTCCGAAAGTGTCTGTTCGGTGACATGGATCAAGACTGGGATTTGTCACTTCGTATGACGGAGAGGTATCACTGGGCCCACTCGGTAATGCATCATCATAAAGAGCTCAGAGTGACCAAGTGTCTGGTCACGGGATCATGCATTGCGGTACGAGTAAAGTGACTTGCCGGTAACGAGATTGAACGAGGTATTGGGATACCAACGATCGAATCTCGGGCAAGTAACATATCGATAGACAAAGGGAATAGCGTACGGGATTGATTAAATCCTCGACATCGTGGTTCATCCGATGAGATCATCGTGGAGCATGTGGGAGCCAACATGGGTATCCAGATCCCGCTGTTGGTTATTGACCGGAGAGTCGTCTCGGTCATGTCTGCTTGTCTCCCGAACCCGTAGGGTCTACACACTTAAGGTTCGGTGACGCTAGGGTTATGAAGATATGTATATGCAGAAACCCGAATGTTGTTCGGAGTCCCGGATGAGATCCCGGACGTCACGAGGAGTTCCGGAATGGTCCGTAGGTAAAGAATTATATATAGGAAGTGCTATTTCGGGCATCGGGACAAGTTTCGGGGTTATCGGTATTGTACCGGGACCACCGGAAGGGTCCCGGGGGTCCACCGGGTGGGGCCACCTGTCCCGGGGGGCCACATGGGCTGTAGGGGGTGCGCCTTGGCCATCATGGGCCAAGGGCACCAGCCCCTATAGGCCCATGCGCCTAGGGTTTCCCCCTAGGAGGAGTCCTAGTGGTGGAAGGCACCCCTAGGTGCCTTGGGGGGGAGGGAAACCTCCCCTAGGCCGCCGCCCCCCCTAGTAGATCTCATCTACTAGGGCCGGCGCCCCCCCTGGCACCCCTATATATAGTGGGGGAGAGGAGGGACTTCATACACCAGCCCCTGGCGCCTCCTCCTCCCCCCGTTACGTCTCTCCCTCGTAGTCTCGGCGAAGCCCTGCTGCTGTGACGCCCTGCATCCACCACCACGCCGTCGTGCTGCTGGATCTTCATCAACCTCTCCTTCCCCCTTGCTGGATCAAGAAGGAGGAGACGTCTCCCGTCCCGTACGTGTGTTGAACGCGGAGGTGCCGTCCGTTCGGCGCTGGTCATTGGTGATTTGGATCACGTCGAGTACGACTACATCATCACCTTGCAAGCTTCCGCACGCGATCTACAAGTGGTATGTAGATGCAAACTCTCTCCCTAGACTCGTTGCTTAGATGAACTCATAGATGGATCTTGGTGAAACCGTAGGAAAAATTTTAATTTTCTGCAACGTTCCCCAACAGTCTGTTGGAAATATGCCCTAAAGGCAATAATAAAAGTATTATTATATTTCATTGTTCATGATAATTGTCTTTTATTCATGCTATAACTGTATTATCCGGAAATCGTAATACACGTGTGAATACTTAGACCACACTATGTCCCTGGTAAGCCTCTAGTTGACCAGCTCGTTGTGATCAACAGATAGTCATGGTTTCCTGACTATGGACATTGGATGTCGTTGATAACGGGATCACATCATTAGGAGAATGATGTGATGGACAAGACCCAATCCTAAGCATAGCATAAAAGATCGTGTAGTTCGTTTTGCTAGAGCTTTGCAAGTGTCAAGTATCTCTTCCTTCGACCATGAGATCGTGTAACTCCCGGATACCGTAAGAGTGCCTTGGGTGTATCAAACGTCACAACGTAACTAGGTGACTATAAAGGTGCATTACAGGTATCTCCGAAAGTAGCTGTTGGGTTGACACGGATCGAGACTGGGATTTGTCACTCCGTATGACGGAGAGGTATCTCTGGGCCCACTCGGTAATGCATCATCATATTGAGCTCAATGTGACCAAGGTGTTGGACACGGGATCATGCATTACGGTACGAGTAAAGTGACTTGCCGGTAACGAGACTGAACAAGGTATTGGGATACCGACGATCGAGTCTCGGGCAAGTAACGTACCGATTGACAAAGGGAATTGCATACAGGGTTTGATTGAATCCTCGACATCGTGGTTCATCCGATGACAACATCAAGGAGCATGTGGGAGCCATCATGGGTATCCAGATCCCGCTGATGGTTATTGACTGAGAGCGTCTCGGTCATGTCTGCATGTCTCCCGAACCCGTAGGGTCTACACACTTAAGGTTCGGTGACGCTAGGGTTATGAAGATATGTATATGCAGAAACCCGAATGTTGTTCGGAGTCCCGGATGAGATCCCGGACGTCACGAGGAGTTCCGGAATGGTCCGGAGGTAAAGAATTATATATAGGAAGTGCTATTTCGGGCATCGGGACAAGTTTCGGGGTTATCGGTATTGTACCGGGACCACCGGAAGGGTCCCGGGGGTCCACCGGGTGGGGCCACCTGTCCCGGGGGGCCACATGGGCTGTAGGGGGTGCGCCTTGGCCTAGATGGGCCAAGGGCACCAGCCCCTATAGGCCCATGCTCCTAGGGTTTCCACCATGGAAGAGTCCATGTGGTGGAAGGCACCCCTAGGTGCCTTGGGGGGGAGGGAAACCTCCCCTTGGCCGCCGCCCCCCCTAGTAGATGCCATCTACTAGGGCCGGCGCCCCCCCCCCTTGGCACCCCTATATATAGTGGGTGGGAGAGGAGGGATTTTACACCAGCCCCTGGCGCCTCCACCTTCCCCCGTTACGTCTCTCCCTCGTAGTCTCGGCGAAGCCCTGCTGCTGTGACGCCCTGCATCCACCACCACGCCGTCATGCTGCTGGATCTTCATCAACCTCTCCTTCCCCCTTGCTGGATCAAGAAGGAGGAGACGTCTCCCGTCCCGTACGTGTGTTGAACGCGGAGGTGCCATCCGTTCGGAGCTGGTCATCGGTGATTTGGATCACGTCGAGTACGACTACATCATCACCGTTCTTTTGAACGCTTCCGTGCGCGATCTACAAAGGTATGTAGATGCATCTAATCACTCGTTGCTAGATGAACTCCTAGATGATCTTGGTGAAACGAGTAGGAAAATTTTTGTTTTCTGCAACGTTCCCCAACAGTGGCATCATGAGCTAGGTCTATGCGTAGTTCTTCTTGCGCGAGTAGAACACAATTTGTTGTGGGCGTAGATTTGTCAACTTTCTTTCCGTTACTAGTCCTTTCTTGCTTCAGCGGTATTGTGGGATGAAGCGGCCCGGACCAACCTTACACGTACGCTTACGTGAGACCGGTTCCACCGACTAACATGCACTAGTTGCATAAGGTGGCTGGCGGGTGTCTGTCTCTCCTACTTTAGTTGGAGCGGAATCGATGAACAGGGTCCTTATGAAGGGTAAATAGAAGTTGACAAATCACGTTGTGGCTTTAACGTAGGTAAGAAAACGTTCTTGCTAGAACCCTAATTCAGCCACGTAAAACTTGCAACAACAATTAGAGGACGTCTAACTTGTTTTTGCAGCAAATGGTTTGTGATATGATATGGCCAAAGTTGTGATGAATGATGAATGATTTATATGTGATGTATGAGATGTTCATGCTATTGTAATAGGAATCACGACTTGCATGTCGATGAGTATGGCAACCGGCAGGAGCCATAGGAGTTGTCTTTATTCTTTTATATGACCTGCGTGTCATCAAGAAACGCCATGTAAATTACTTTACTTTATTGCTAAACGCGTTAGCCATAGTAGTAGAAGTAATAGTTGGCGAGCAACTTCATGGAGACACGATGATGGAGATCATGATGATGGAGATCATGGTGTCAAGCCGGTGACAAGATGATCATGGAGCCCCAAGATGGAGATCAAAGGAGCTATGTGATATTGGCCATATCATGTCACGTTTATTTGATTGCATGTGATGTTTATCATGTTTTGCATCTTGTTTACTTAGAACGACGGTAGTAAATAAGGTGATCCCTCATACTAATTTCAAGAAGTGTTCCCCCTAACTGTGCACCGTTGCGACAGTTCGCTGTTTCAAAACACCACGTGATGATCGGGTGTTTTATTCAGACGTTCACATACAACGGGTGTAAGACAGATTTACACATGCAAACACTTAGGTTGACTTGACGAGCCTAGCATGTACAGACATGGCCTCGGAACACGGAAGACCGAAAGGTCGAGCATGAGTCGTATAGAAGATACGATCAACATGAAGATGTTCACCGATGTTGACTAGTCCGTCTCACGTGATGATCGGACACAGTCTAGTTTAACTCGGATCATGTAATACTTAGATGACTAGAGGGATGTCTAATCTAAGTGGGAGTTCATTAATAATTTGATTAGTTGAACTTAATTATCATGATCTTAGTCTAAATATTTTACAATATGTCTTGTAGATTAAATGGCCAACGTAGTCTCAACTTCAACGCGTTCCTAGAGAAAACCAAGCTGAAAGACGATGGCAGCAGCTATACGGACTGGGTCCGAAACCTGAAGATCATCCTCATAGCTGCCAAGAAAGATTATGTCCTACAAGCACCGCTTGGTGACGCACCCGTTCTCCCTGCAGAACAAGATGTTATGAACGCTTGGCAGGCACGTTTCGATGACTACTCCCTCGTTCAGTGCGGCATGCTTTACAGCCTAGAGCCGGGGCTCCAAAAGCGTTTTGAGAGACATGGAGCATATGAGATGTTCGAAGAGCTGAAAATGGTTTTCCAAGCTCATGCCCGGGTCGAGAGATATGAAGTCTCCGACAAATTCTTCAGCTGTAAGATGGAGGAAAACAGTTCTGTCAGTGAGCACATACTCACTATGTCTGGGTTGCATAACCGCTTGACTCAGCTGGGAGTTAATCTCCTGGATGATGCGGTCATTGACAGAATCCTCCAGTCGCTTCCACCAAGCTACAAGAGCTTTGTGATGAACTTCAATATGCAGGGGATGGAAAAGACCATTCCTGAAGTATTTGCTATGCTGAAATCAGCAGAGGTAGAAGTCAGGAAGGAACATCAAGTGTTGATGGTCAATAAAACCACTAAGTTCAAGAAAGGCAAGGGTAAAAAGAACTTCAAGAAGGACGGCAAGGAGGTTGCCGCGCCCGGCAAGCAAGCTACCGGGAAGAAGCCAAAGAATGGACCCAAGCCCGAGACTGAGTGCTTTTATTGCAAGGGAAGCGGTCACTGGAAGCAGAACTGCCCTAAGTACTTAGCGGATAAGAAGGCCGGCAAAACAAAAGGTATATGTGATATACATGTAATTGATGTGTACCTTACTAGTGCCCGTAGTAGCTCCTGGGTATTTGATACCGGTGCAGTTGCTCACATTTGTAACTCAAAGCAGGGGCTGCGGAATAAGCGGAAACTGGCAAAGGACGAGGTGACGATGCGCGTCGGGAATGGTTCAAAGGTCAATGTGATCGCCGTCGGCACGCTACCTCTGCATCTCCCTTCGGGATTAGTTTTAAACCTTAATAATTGTTATTTAGTGCCAGCTTTGAGCATGAACATTGTATCAGGATCTCGTTTAATTCGAGATGGCTACTCTTTTAAATCTGAGAATAATGGTTGTTCCATTTTTATGAGAGATATGTTTTATGGTCATGCTCCTATGGTGAATGGTTTATTCTTTATGAATCTCGAACGTGATGCTACACATGTTCATAATGTGAGTACCAAAAGAAGTAAGATTGATAATGATAGTCCCACATACCTATGTCACTGCCGCCTTGGTCACATAGGTGTCAAACGCATGAAGAAGCTCCATGCTGATGGACTTTTAGAGTCTCTTGATTATGATTCATTTGACACATGCGAACCATGCCTTATGGGTAAAATGACCAAGACTCCGTTCTTAGGAACAATGGAGCGAGCAACCGACTTATTGGAAATCATACATACTGATGTGTGCGGTCCAATGAGTGTTGAGGCTCGCGGTGGCTATCGTTATGTTCTCACCCTCACTGATGATTTAAGTAGGTATGGGTATATCTACTTAATGAAACACAAGTCTGAAACCTTTGAAAAGTTCAAGGAATTTCAGAGTGAGGTTGAAAATCAACCTGACAGGAAAATCAAGTTTCTACGATCAGATCGTGGAGGAGAATACTTGAGTCACGAGTTTGGGGCACACTTAAGAAAATGTGGAATAGTTTCACAACTCACGCCGCCTGGAACACCTCAGCGTAATGGTGTGTCCGAACGTCGTAATCACACTCTGTTAGATATGGTGCAATCTATGATGTCTCTTACAGATTTACCGCTTTCTTTTTGGGGCTATGCTTTAGAGACTGCCGCATTCACTTTAAATTGGGCTCCGTCGAAATCCGTTGAGATGACACCGTATGAATTATGGTTTGGGAAGAAACCTAAGCTGTCGTTTCTAAAAGTTTGGGGATGCGATGCTTATGTCAAGAAACTTCAACCTGAAAAGCTCGAACCCAAGTTGGAAAAATGTGTCTTCATAGGATACCCAAAAGAAACTATTGGGTACACCTTCTACCTCAGATCCGAAGGCAAGATCTTTGTTGCCAAGAATGGGTCCTTTCTGGAGAAAGAGTTTCTCTCGAAAGAAGTAAGTGGGAGGAAAGTAGAGCTTGATGAAGTATTACCTCTTGAACCGGAAAATGGCGCAACTCAAGAAAATGTTCCTGAGGTGCCTGCACCGACTAGAGGGGAAGTTAATGACAATGATCAAGATACTTCTGATCAAGCCCCTACTAAAATTCGAAGGTCCACAAGGACACGTTCCGCACCAGAGTGGTACGGCAACCCTGTCTTGGAAATCATGCTGTTAGACAATGGTGAACCTTCGAACTATGAAGAAGCGATGGCGGGCCCGGATTCCGACAAATGGCTAGAAGCCATGAAATCCGAGATAGGATCCATGTATGAAAACAAAGTATGGACTTTGACTGACTTGCCCGTTGAGCGGCGAGCCATAGAAAATAAATAGATCTTTAAGAAGAAGACAGACGCGAATGGTAATGTGACCATCTATAAAGCTCGGCTTGTCGCTAAGGGTTATCGACAAGTTCAAGGGGTTGACTACGATGAGACTTTCTCGCCGGTAGCGAAGCTGAAGTCCGTCCGAATCATGTTAGCAATTGCCGCATTCTATGATTACGAAATATGGCAAATGGACGTCAAAACGGCATTCCTTAATGGTTTCCTTAAGGAAGAATTGTATATGATACAGCCGGAAGGTTTTGTTGATCCTAAGAATGCTGACAAAGTGTGCAAGCTCCAACGCTCGATTTATGGGCTGGTGCAAGCATCTCGGAGTTGGAACATTCGCTTTGATGAGATGATCAAAGCGTTTGGGTTTACACAGACTTATGGAGAAGCCTGCGTTTACAAGAAAGTGAGTGGGAGCTCTGTAGCATTTCTCATATTATATGTAGATGACATACTTTTGATGGGAAATGATATAGAACTCTTGGACAGCATCAAGGCCTACTTGAATAAAAGTTTTTCAATGAAGGACCTTGGAGAAGCTGCTTATATATTAGGCATCAAAGTCTATAGAGATAGATCAAGACGCCTCATAGGTCTTTCACAAAGCACATACCTTGATAAGATATTGAAGAAGTTCAATATGGATCAATCCAAGAAGGGGTTCTTGCCTGTGTTACAAGGTGTGAAATTGAGCTCAGCTCAATGTCCGACCACGGCAGAAGATATAGAAGAGATGAGCGTCATCCCCTATGCCTCAGCCATAGGTTCTATTAGGTATGCCATGCTGTGTACCAGACCTGATGTTAACCTTGCCATCAGTTTGGTAGGAAGGTACGAAAGTAATCCCGGCAAGGAACACTGGACAGCGGTCAAGAATATCCTGAAGTACCTGAAAAGGACTAAGGAAATGTTTCTCGTTTATGGAGGTGACGAAGAGCTCGTCGTAAAGGGTTACGTCGACGCTAGCTTCAACACAGATCTGGATGACTCTAAGTCACAAACCGGATACGTGTATATTTTGAATGGTGGGGCAGTAAGCTGGTGCAGTTGCAAGCAAAGCGTCGTGGCGGGATCTACATGTGAAGCGGAGTACATGGCAGCCTCGGAGGCAGCACATGAAGCAATATGGGTGAAGGAGTTCATCACCGACCTAGGAGTCATACCCAATGCGTCGGGGCCGATCAAGCTCTTCTGTGACAACACTGGAGCTATTGCACTTGCCAAGGAGCCCAGGTTTCACAAGAAGACAAGGCACATCTGTCAGGACCCCGACTCGATGTCACATCGATCTAGCTGGTAACACCTCATATCACTTTGCGGCCTCACGCACGGTATCCCCACGGGTGTCGCCTTACCTTTGCCCGGGACCGTTTGCGCCTTTTGGCTCACGTATATGATAGTGTCGCTAGCATCCATATGATAAGGAGCCCGGGCTGACATGACTAGTCGTAAACCCAAAGTGGCACAGACTTACAGGGACAGGAATCCATGACCCAGCTTCGAACGTGTCGGTCATCAGCAAGTGGGTCCGGGCTGTAGCACTGGGCTAGCAGGACTCCGGTAAACCGGGCTGTAGCGGGCTAACAGGACTCCGGTACTCAATGCGTGACATTTCCCTGAAGGGACAGACACAGGAACGAAGAAGGACACATGCCGGCCAGCCTAAGTGTTCCACAGCAGTAGCGAGCTACCATGGCTCAGCGGTAACACTAGGAGACATTTCCCGGTAAGAGAGGCTACTAAAGATAAACAACTAGATAGTCAGATCCCACACATACCAAGCATTTCAATCATACACACAATATGCTCGATATGTGCAAATACAACGAAGCACCACAACATGACTCTACGACACAAGTACTTTATTTAAGGCTCAGGGAGCCATACATAACATACACAAAGGTACGGGTCTCACGACCCAACATTCAAGTCATACAGTCATACAAACCAGCAGCGGAAGTAACTTGTCTGAGTACAGACAACTAGTAAATAAAAGAGGCTTGGAAAGCCTAGCTATACTACATGGTCCTTCACAAGCTCAGGGTCACCACCTGGGCCTTTAGCCTACTCGTTGATGTCAACGTCTACGTAGAACCCATCAGAAGGGGTTGCAGCGTCTTCTGTAAAATGTAAATTATAGCAACATGAGTACAAAGGTACTCAGCAAGTCTTACATCAGATCCTACATACATGCATATTATCAAGAAGGGTTGGTGGAGTTATTGCAGCAAGCCAGCTTTGACTCTTGGCTAGACTATCCTACGATACTTCAACTTGAAATGGTTTTGCGTACACGAGTCCACTACTCACCACTTCAATACACTACCGAGGATCCGCCTCCGTCTTCCTACGGAGGAGCCATCCTCGGCACTCACACTTATCTTGAGGCTTTTAGTAGCTTCCATTTACTTGTCTATGAACTGTATAGGCAACCAAGTAGTCCTTTACCGCGGACGCGGCTATTCGAATAGATTATGATAACCCTGCAGGGGTGTACTTCTTCATACATGTTTCCACCACTTAGCGTCTGCACACGACATGTGCTCGGTAGACTTCAAGCGAAAGCCGACGTGGGTGTAGACCACGACCTACCTAAACACTTAAGCCTCTAGTCCAGGTTTATCGCCTATCCAGGTTCCATCCGCAGGGAGTCCGGCCGAGGTTTCCCATACGGCCCCGAACGATGTGAACAGGGTTCCCGAGATACCTAACGGGTATTCGGTACACCGTGCCACGTACCTACCGCATCACAGCCCACCCCTACGGTCAGCGCTGTCCACGGCCTCCAGTAGGCTACAAACACCAGAAACTACTTGCAACTCCTGGACAGAGAGCTAGGGTGAATAAGAAGTCGAGCGGGGTCATATTTCAGGGCCCAATGCATGGTAGTAACTGTATCTTAAATCACACATACAGATCTCAGTGCTTAAGGTCGGCTTCAATGAAACAACCCACCATGTACTCCTACATGGCCTCTCATCGATACCTTTACCAAATCGTGTTCACCACACCACTCTCATTACCGACATAACCATTTCACTCTAGCCCATCACCCAGATGAACCAGACCTGACACGACTCTAAGCATAGCAGGCATAGCAAGGTAGGAACAACACATACATATGGCTCAATCAACTCCTACACATGCTAGTGGGTTTCATCTAGTTACTGTGGCAATGACAGGTCATGCAGAGGAAATGGGTTCAACTACCGTAGCACACAGCAGTTTGAAACGCGTTGTCTTAATGAAGTAAAAGAGAGCAGGAGCGAGAACATGGGATTGTATCGATATGATCAAATGGTTGGTTGCTTGCCTGATGGTTCGATGCACTGATACGGTTCTTCGTTAGGGTAATCACGGTACTCCTCGGAGGCAGAACCTGTCGCAAAGGACACCGATACACAACCATCACCAAACAATGTGCAACAATATGATGCATGCATGAAACATGGCAATATGAGTGTGTTGGGCTAATGCAACTAAAACCAGAAGGGTTTGAACAAATTTGAATCAAAGATTCAAATTTCAAACTCAAACATGGCCTTTTAAAGTGCTTTTCCTTGTTCTGCTTAAAACATCAATTTAACTTGTTTGATCATGCATGAAAATAGTACAGATGGATAGATTGGATTTTTCTGATCATTTTTCATATATAATTTGTCTGATTTGGAGTTACAGAATAAAAGTTATGAATTTTTGAAGTTTAAATAATATTCTGGAATTTCCTGATTTAATTAAATCCAGAAATATATATATTGCGCCAGCATGACGTCAGCATGACGTCAGCGGTCAACTGCGGCTGGCTGGGGTCAAACCTGACGTGTGGGGTCCACACGTCAGTGACAGGGGGGTTTAACAGGGTTAGTTTAATTCTAATTAAGAATTAGTGGCGCTGGGGCCCACTGGTCAGTGTCAGGGGGGGTAGTTAGTTTAACTAATTCGGTTAGTGCTAATCCTAATTGGCTAACAGGGCTGGGCCCACCTGTCCTGGACACAGGGGGGGTCCTGCCGTGGTCAAGGTGGGTCAAACCCACCGGCGACATGACGCCAGCGAGGCCCGAGACGGCGGCGTGATACGGAAACGCGCTACAGGGCACGGGCGAGGCCATGCTTGGGCTCGTTGGAGAGCCCTTGCTCCCGCGGGTCGAACGGTGGTGGTGGCCGTGCCTGCGGTGGCCGGTACCGACGACGGCGAGCTCGTGAGCGGCGGCCGGAGTTCGGCCAACGGCGGGTTAGGCGATGCAGGGCGCTAGGGGAGGCGTTGGTGCGTGCTACGTGCTCCTGGTGAGGTGTGGAGCACGATGGTGTGCTCGGCTTCGAGCTACAACGGCTCCAGCCACGGCGGTGACGAGGCACGGCGGCGGCGAGCTTCGGAGCTCAAGGGGACGGCAACTACAGGATGCTAGGGACGACGGGGCAAGGGGGAATCGGTTCAGCGGTTCACCGCGGAGCTGCAGGGATGGTTAGCGGGCTCGGGGACGTCCGGTAGCTCTCGAATCGATGACGAGGATCCACGGCGGCCGGCGACGGGAACGACGATGGTGGCGGTGTTGCAGCGCGTCCGGGGCCTCGTGGCTCGGTGGAGAGGAAGAGGGGGTTGAGGCGGAGCCTCTGGGCTAGTCGGGGGAGCGAGGGAAAGGCGGTGGCTGCAGCTACGGCAAACGGCGTCGGCGGCTGCGCTCTGCTTCGGGAGAGGGGGCGAGGGAGGCGAAGCAGGGAGAGAGGGAAGAGGTGCACGGGAGAGTGAGGGGGGTCACGGGGATCGGGACGGCCTGCGGAAGTCGTCCACGCGGCCAGGAGCTCGTTGGCAAGCAGGAGGTGGCCGCGCGGCCGTGCGCGTGCGAGCACGCAGCAGCTTCGGGGCGAGGGGAGGAAGACGACGGAGGGCTGCAGTGGTGGGCTGGGCCGCCTGCTGGCTGGGCCGGCCAGCTGGCTGGGCCGGACAGGGAGGAGCCCAGGTAAGCTCCTCCTTTTATTTATTTCTGTTTTCTAATTTCTGACATTTGTTTTGATTTAAATAAAATATTAAATCATTTTATAACCTTATGCCAATTTTTGCAGGAGCTAGATATATTATTCCAGAGCTCCCCAACAGGTGGCATAATTTTTGGACATATATTAATATATATAACTAATATATTTCCAATGCAAATATTTATGCATTAATTCCAAATGCCCAAAATAAATACCTATGAGCTCTTAAAAATATTGGTTTGATTTTTATCTCTGTCCAATATTTTCAGAGAGCAACATGAGCATTTTCTTGGACCCTTTTGGAGAAATTTTTATTTGGGTCATTTTCAAAAATGATTCTGAGGGTTTCACAAATCCCCATTTCAAAATTAAATGGAATTTTAAACATGATGCACACACCCTGATGCATGACTAGCTAGGGTGTGACAACTCACCCCCACTCAAAAGAATCTCGTCCCGAGATTTGGGTTCCTCCGGGAAGAAGGCGGGATACTCGAGTCGAAGACGATCCTCCCTTTCCCAAGTTGCTTCATCCTCAGAATGGTGCGACCATTGTACTTTGAGAAACTTGATATTATGACGTCGGGTGGTACGTTCGGCCTGATCGAGGATACGAATGGGGTACTCTCGATATGTAAGATTATCTTGGAGATCAAGCGTTTCGTGGTCCACTCCACGGATAGGATCCGAGAAGCAACGCCTGAGTTGAGAAACGTGGAAGACATCGTGGACTCTGGAGAGGTGCGGAGGTAGTTCCAACTGTTAGGCAACTTCTCCTCGTTTGGCGAGAATGCAAAAAGGTCCAATGTAACGAGGAGCCAATTTGCCTTTGATACCGAAACGATGGGTTCCCTTTAGAGGGGTGACCCGAAGATAAGCCTTCTCGTCAACCTCGAAAGTCATAGCCTTATGTTTCCGGTCATATTGACTCTTTTGACGAGATTGGGCCGTTTTCAACTTTTCACGAACGATACGAACTTGTTCTTCTGCTTCCTGAATCATATCCGGGCCAAAGAATTGTCTTTCCCCGGTCTCTGACCAGTTAAGGGGTGTTCGACACCGTCGTCCATAGAGAACTTCAAAAGGGGCTTTACCCAAGCTAGATTGATAGCTGTTGTTGTAAGCGAATTCGGCAAATGGAAGGCACTTCTCCCAGTCCATTCCGAATGAGATAACAGAGGCTCGAAGCATGTCTTCTAGAATCTGGTTGACGCGTTCCACTTGACCACTCGACTGAGGGTGGAAAGCGGTGCTAAAGGAGAGACGGGTTCCCATAGCATTTTGGAAACTTTCCCAAAATCGAGAGGTGAAAAGACTTCCTCGATCCGAGTTAATTTCCAAAGGAACACCATGGAGGGACACTATTCGGGAGATGTATAAGTCGGCCAGCTGACTAGCGGTTATACTCTCACGAACAGGTAAGAAATGGGCTACTTTGGAAAGACGATCGACAACGACGAAAATAGCATTATTCCCTCTCTTGGTCCTGGGAAAACCGGTAATGAAATCCATACCAATTTTATCCCATTTCCATTCAGGAATAGCTAAGGGTTGAAGGGTGCCAGCAGGCCGTTGATGCTCTGCTTTTACACGACGACAGACGTCGCAATTTGCAATATACTGAGCAATTTCTCTCTTCATCATAGTCCACCAGAACCTCTGGCGTAGGTCCTGATACATCTTAGTACTACCGGGATGAATGGTGAGAGGAGATTCATGAGCCTCCTTAAGGATCAACTGCCGTAGATGCTGGTTCTTGGGAACCACTAGACGGTTCTCAAAGTACACAACACCATGATCATTTGTGGAGAAACAACTAGCACCTCCGCTAGGAATGTTCTCTTTGATTTTAGATATTCCCTTATCCCGCTTTTGGGCAGCGATGATTTGATCCGTAAGAGTAGGTTTTGCTACCAAGGTGGAAAGAAAACCTTGAGGTACAATGTGAAGGTTAAGCTTCCGAAATTCCTCATGGAGAAGTGGTTGACTTTGTTGTAACATCAGGTTGTTACAATAAGATTTACGACTTAGCGCATCAGCCATGACGTTGGCTTTCCCTGGGGTGTAGGTTATTCCTAAGTCGAAGTCTGTGATCAACTCAACCCAACGTCTTTGCCTGAGATTCAAATCCGGTTGGGTGAAAATGTACTTCAGACTTTGGTGATCAGTGAATATTTCGCAACGGTTACCGAGGAGGTAATGTCGCTAGGTTTTAAGTGCATAGACTACGGCTGCAAGTTCTAGATCATGAGTAGGATAATTCTCCTCATGTGGGTGCAATTGCCGTGAAGCGTAGGCAATTACGTGTCGATCTTGCATGAGAATGCAACCTAGTCCTTGTCGCGAGGCGTCGCAGTAGATAACAAAGTCCTTGGAGAAGTCTGGCGGTACCAGTACGGGAGCAGAAGTCAGGCGTCTTTTCAGTTCCTGAAAGCTGTGCTCACATTGTGGAGTCCACTCGAACTTCTTATCTTTCTTGAGGAGTTCGGTTAAAGGTTTAGCAACCTTGGAGAAGTTCTCGACAAAGCGACGACAATAGCTCGCTAAGCCCAGAAAACTCCGAACTTGCTTGACCGATTCAGGTGGAGTCCAATTAAGGACGGCTTGAACTCGCTCAGGGTTAACAGCAATACCTTTACCAGATATTACATGACCCAGATAGGTCACTTCTGACAACCAGAATTCACATTTAGAAAATTTGGCATAAAGGCGATGCTCTCGAAGTTTCTTCAACACTAGCCTTAAATGTTCGGCATGTTCTTCCTCGTTCTTGGAGTAGATGAGTATATCATCGAGATAAACTACGACGAATTTATCCAAATACTCCATGAAGATTGAGTTCATTAACCGAGAAAAGGTGGCTGGAGCGTTGGTTAAACCGAAGGACATGACGGTGTACTCGTATTGGCCATAACGAGTAACAAAGGCCGTTTTAGGAATGTCCCCGTTTCTGATTTTGATTTGATGGTAGCCCAACCTCAAATCCATCTTGGAGAAGACTGAGGATCCAGCGAGCTGATCATACAGGTCGTTGATCCTGGGAAGCGGATATTTGTTCTTGATTGTGACCAAATTGACAGGTCGGTAATCTACAACCATCCGGGCCGTACCATCCTTCTTCTTGACGAATAGGACGGGGCAAGCCCACGGAGATGAGCTAGGTCGGATGAAACCCTTTTTCAAGGACTCATCGAGTTGTTTCTTAAGCTCGGCTAGTTCTAGGGGTGCCATCTTATAGGGTCTTCTAGCAATCGGAACGGTTCCTGGAATGAGGTCTATTACGAACTAAACATCCCTGTCAGGTGGAACACCTGGCAATTCCTCTGGGAAGACATCCGGAAAGTCACGGACTACCGGAACGTCCTCAAGGTCTGGCAAAGGGCTGGCGTTAAGAGAATATAATTGTTGCTTGGCTAATCGGGTCAAGACATTGACTATCTTCCCCGAAGGATGGGTGAGTTGAACAGTCCTAGAGAAGCAATCAATTTGGGCATGATGAGCTGACATCCAGTCCATACCCAGAATGATATTAATATCTGAAGATTTAAGGGCTATCAACGATGCGAGGAAAACAAGTCTGTCGACTTGGATTTCATTTCCATGGCTTACTCTAGAAGTTTGCCATTTGGATCCCGGAGTTTGAATTACCATAGAGGTTGGCATATCACCGAATGCGACGTTATGCAAACGAGCATAATTTTCGGATATAAAAGAATGAGAGGCTCCTGTATCGAAAAGAACAGATGCCGGGTGGCAATTAACAAGAAGCGTACCGAGAACGACGTTGGGATCCTCTTGAGCTTCTTCGGCAGAGATACAATTGACATGGCCACGTGAAGCGGTGACCGGCTTGGCGTGGAACACTTTCCCTGTCGGCTTGCCACGGCCAACAGCTTTAGCAGACTGGTTGGGGTTGGTCTGGGGACACTCACGCATATAGTGGCCAGATTCCCCACACTTGAAACAAGTTACGGAGCTGGTACGTGGAGGAGCATTGTTGGCTGGACCCCCATAGGGCTTGGCCGGTGCAGACTGTTGAACAGGGCGAGGCGCCTGGAAAGATGGCCTCGGTGTGAACCTGGGTGGCAGGGCGGTGTTGGGCACCCACACGCGGCGCTTCTGAGGACCAGCACCGGATGAGGAACCCATGTCACGGCCATGCTTGCGTGTTGCGTCATAGTCAGTCTGACCAGTTTCAGCACTGATGGCTTTGTTGACAAGTTTCTGAAAAGATGTGCACTCATGCAGACGGAGGTCGCGACGAAGCTCAGGACTAAGGCCCTTTGTCACATCCCTAGTCTGGTATGACTTAGACTAGCTAGCCATTTGTGCATCATATTTAATTTCATTTAAATTTGAAATGAGGATTGGTGGAACCCTCAGAATCATTTTTAAAATGACCCAAATAAAAATTTCTCCAAAAGGGTCCAAGAAAATGCTCATGTTGCCCTCTGAAAATATTGGACAGAGATAAAAATCAAAACAATATTTTTAGGAGCTCATGGATATTTATTTTGGCCATTTGGATTAATTCGATAAATATTTGCATTGGAAATATATTTCTATATATATGAAATATGGTCCAAAAATTATGCCAATTATAAAAGAGCTCTGGAATAATATATCTAGCTCCTGCAAAAATTGGCATAAGGAAATTAAATGATTTAATATATTTATTAAATCAAAACAAATGTCAGAAAAATTAGAAAACAAAAATAAAAGAAGGAGGGGCTTACCTGGGCCTCCCCTCCCCTGCGCAGCC